>NW_019720169.1:1074395-1121604 GCF_002891405.2 Cryptotermes secundus
CCCCCCCCCCCGGTTTCGCCTTAACATGTCCATACTCGTCAGTCGATTGGGGTTGGTACATTGCGCCCACAGATGGTCCGCGTGCCTAGTGAACTGAGCATCCCACCGCACCAAATAAAAAACAAAGTAGAAAAGTAACGATATTAACTCGATAGAACAGAGTACTTAAGAAGCTAACAGTCGCTCAGCTAGTTAAGAAATGTTTGTTGCTTCGTTCATGTGTAGTTTTTGTAGACCCATTAGTCTGTTTTCGTAAAGTAAACTTAAGTGTTCTCCATCCTCTATGTCTGTCCCCCACCCCCCGTCCATTAACTTTTGAATGTCTGGACCGATCTGTATCAAACTTGGTATGTATATCGTGGCACCTGAACCCATCTCAACGGCGTACTTCATAAATCCCTCCCATTAGTATGTGTGTCTGTATTTGGTTAAGTGTATCCTTCCATTCGGTGCTAGGCAACAGCTCGGTAAACGTTCTAGCTACAATACACGCTACATTAGAAGATTTTTTTGACGCGTCATTTTCTAAGCTGTCCGTGTCGTATCGAAGTAACGTAGTCGATTAGTTCTTCCCAGAAATTCTTATAATTTCTCATCTGCGCCTTGCTTTCCCAAGTTATCAATCATTTCGAAAACTTGATAGCCTGTCTGATTTGTAAAACCTAAGATTAGGATAGCATAGAGAGTAATTTTGCCATTTGTTTTGTATTGGTGTACAACGAGGCCTGTTACTTTAAGGAAAAGATAAATTTTTGAAAATAAAGAACTCCGTAGCCTGTAGTCCGCTAGCGAACCGAGCCACCGCCTCTTATCGGCGAAGTTAGTGACAACTTTTGCGGATAGAGGGTGTCACGTGGTCAGCGCAACGGATTCCCACGGCCGTTAATCTCGGTTTTTTAGAGCGGAGCCGCTATTTCCTTGAAATAGCTCCTCAGTTATCATCACGAGGCTGAGTGGACCCCGTTCCAGACCCACTACTTCTAAGAAAATCTTGTAACGCCGGCAATCGAACCCGGGACCTCTGGATCTATAGCCAGGAACTCTGACCACTAGCCCACAGAGGCGGTCTTTGAAAATAAAGTGATGACAAAAATAGATGGAAGTAAGTGAGCAGTTTTGAATTTTGTATAACGAGGAATTCAACGGTTTCTGAAATTCAGCTGGTAATGTTAGGATAGTAAAATGTGAAGGCTGTGATGGGCTGGGTGTATGTGGCTAGGACGGGGAAACAGTACATAAGATACAGAATTTCTTGACATATGCACACTGTAGAGGGCTGAGACGGAGCTAGAAAGATAACATTAATCTTGCTTTTATGGATGTGGGTTGTGACAATCGGAGATGCATGGAACTGACTCAGGACCGTAATTAGTGACACGCCTTGATATAATCGGATTATGGTGTTTTAGCGTTAATTACACTGAGCTCACTGTGTTTATTTGGGGGCACACGGTAGCGCAGTTGGTTGAGACACTACGCTACAAGCCGAAAGGTTGCACGTTCAATTCCTGATGATGTTATTAGATTTTTCAGTTGGTCTAATCCTTCCAGTCGCACGATGGCCCTGGGGTCGACTCAGCGTCTAACAGGAATGAGTACCACGAATCTTCCTAGGGAATAAAGGGCGGCTGGCGCGTAAGGCTGACAACCTCACCGCCATCTGTGAGTCGATTGTCTAGAAAATGTGGGAGCCTCGACGTCTCACGACACTATGGGCCTCCACGGTCTGTTACAAGGATAGCTTGGCGTGTAGGGCTGACAACCTCACCACCATCTGTGAGTCGATTGTCTAGAAAATGTGGGAGCCTCGACGTCTCACGACACTATGGGCCTCCACGGCCTGTTACAGGGACAGCTTTGCTTACTCTGTGTATTTTGTAACAAAGCTTCAGGTCTCCCATAACGAAAGGAAGTTCATGGTGATGATTAAATAAGAAAATAAGAGGCAATGAAAAGACACCGAAGGCCGTGAACTTATATTCCCCTTTCTCAGCACTGCAAGGGGCTTCCCAGTGACCTTATCTTTGTGTGAATAAACTTCGGACGAACAGAGTGTGATGAAATGTATCGCGAGGCGGGATTGCTGTCAGTAACTCGGAAAGTAAAAACGAAATGACAATTTGTTCCAGAAACGCACAGTTTGCGCGTGATACGTTTCTGTTTAGATTAAGTTTCGCTTAATGTGTTTTATTGTTCCTTATACCGAGTTGGATTTGTTAAGTGATTTTGTATTGCAAGTTGTCAGTTGCTGAGAACTTTCAAGGTTGTATTAAGAGGTGCAAATTCGGTTGTTTGTTAACGCTGTTGACTGGGTGTGTGTTTTGACTAGATCGGGAAAATCTGCAGCTGTAACACTGTAAAATGAACATTTAATTTTAAGCTTTTAAAAATAATCCTGGAAGTAAATACGCCTAGACGTGTTCCAGACGTGGGGGTTCCAAGAAATCCTTGTAGGTGTGAAAACGTTGACGAGATGTTAGTAATGAGGTCATTTGATTAATTAAAGTGAAAATAAGATGATTAAAATGGGAGTACATTTGTGCGTTAGTTGGAGACTGGAGCAGTCGATAATTTGTGAATTTGGCTGTCTGATAAAAGTGCCCACTTATTTAAATGTGTCACTCCTCAGTACTGGAGCCGAGATAGCTCAGTCGGTATAGCGACTGCCTATGGGGTGGACGACCGAGGGGTCGGAGTTTGAGTCTCGGTAGGGTCAAGGATTTTCTCTTCTCCACATCGTCCAACCCAGCTGTGGGGCCTACCCAACCAGCTATCAAATGGGTACCGGGGGCTCTTTCCCCAGGGGTACAACGACCTTAGCGTGAAGCTGACCACTCACCTCCAACTAGTGTCGAAGTCAAGAAAATGTGGATCTATACATCCACTCCCATATACGCCTTCGTGACGTAGTATTTAATTATTTAAGCACAGGGACATCTTTACCTTAGCTTACCTTACCATCTAGCGCGGAATATAGACAATACGCAGTGGTGCTAATTTTATGCGTTATTTGCAAGACATGAGGCCGCCTCTGAGGTCTAATGGTCAGAGTTCCTTGGTACAGATCCAGAGGTCCCGGGTTCGACCAGATTTTTTGAGAAGTAGTGGGTCTGGAACGGTGCCCACTCAGCTTCGTGAGAATAATTGAGGAGCTACTTGGATGGAAAAATGGCGGCTGCGGTCTAGAAAACCGAGTTTAACGGCCGTGGGGATGCGTTGCGCTGACCCCGCGACACCCTCTATCCGCTAAAGTTGGCTAACTTCGCCGACAAGGGGCGGTCGCTTCGTCGATATAGTACGCTTGCGGACTAAAGCCATGGGAGTTTAGTTCTTAATTTGCAAGAAATGCGTGATGTTGGCGCGTCCGCGTGTCTTATCTCCAAAACACTCAGCTGTTTTGTTACCGAATTTTGTATTGCGAGTCTGCACCAAAAGGTGTCTGGTAACCGTAAGGGTGAAGCTGTCCATGTTCTTAGTTAAACACACGCGATGGAGGCCTCTGCGGGAATTCAGGTATAGCTCCAGCATAACCTCAGATTTAAATGTAGATAAGTAGCCAGTTTCACGCAACGGCCGCTTTTGCTTCTTGAGGAAAGCCCTCATTATTGATGGGATAGGAGGCTGGGTGAGACTCAAAGCTGGGCTGGACATATTCGTTACTAAGAGCGATATAAATGTGCTTCATCAGAAGTTTATTGTCCGTTAAAATGTCTCTTCTATCCCTTCACTGACCGTTAAGATCCCAGGAACAGATTCTAACAGGTTTTAAAGCGCATGTTTCACGATTCATGTGATCAGTCCAACTCGATTGCCCTATAGACCGCCTATTGCTTCCTGTCTTATCATTCGCTGCTGTATAATATTAGACATTGAAGGCATCGTTAAACAAACAATAAATAAAGACCGGTGACATTTATGACTATGTAATGTAATGTCTAGTAAACTGATTAACTGTTGACATCAGAATGGCACTTAACAAGCGCGAATGAACGTGAATGGCACATAAGACTGGCAAATTTGAGATTCTCCGGTGGTGACTTTTAAGTTTACTGTACTCTGTTATAAACGCCGTGTAGTTCGGGGAGGGCCTGACGTTTCGGAGGAACATGTCGCCTCCATCTTCAAGGTCGAAAAGTAATCTAAGCTTGGCTTGCCCAGAAGACCGGACTCTTCATCGTGCTAATTTTGTTGCTACATCGTTTAACTGCTGGTCGATATAATGTGTCTTTTATTACAAACACGTTTGATTATCTGCTGTCCCTGCGCGTAGGTTGAGAGTAATACCTTAGAACGATCCGAGACCGTTATTCAATCAATCATCATAGTCTCTAGGGTAGACGGACACATGCATGTAATTAAAACTATAAATGATGCGTTAATTTTCCACCTCACTAGATTGTCACGCTATTAAAATGTCTGGAAAAATACAAAATGTAATTTAGAAAGTCACAGAAGGGTTGCGGTGGGAGCGCTCTCTCAGGTTTAGAATTTGCCACTTTGTCGAGGTACACTTATCCTTGTGCTTCATGGTTGAACCCGCCGTGGAGGTGGGTTCGAATACCTCCACCGTAGCCCTGCGAGTCGTAGGAGGCGACGAAAAGGGAGACCAGATCCTGGTGGAGTTTAACTGGGCCACCCCGGAACGAGGTTATAAAAATAGGGGGACCTGGCCCCCCAAGATGAGGGGAGTCTCGAATTTGAGACAGTAAAATAGGTCATCAGTCCCGCGGTACTCGGACGCAAGAATGACTAAGGGCCAGCAGCATTCGTAAGCGACAAACTCATCTTCTCGTCAGAGAGGATGTTACGTAGGATTCAGTTGAAGAAAAATCTTTGGTCGTGATCCTCAAGGGGCTTGGCGCCAAGACGAACTAATTGGCGGTAAACCGTCAGTCGTAAAGTAAATCTTACTTGTGCTTCATTAGGCACCACGCGATGGAACACTTACATTGGAATGGGGGCATTGCTATACGCATTCTTAACTGT
The DNA here is from genome assembly GCF_002891405.2 of Cryptotermes secundus. Classification (NCBI taxonomy): domain Eukaryota; kingdom Metazoa; phylum Arthropoda; class Insecta; order Blattodea; family Kalotermitidae; genus Cryptotermes; species Cryptotermes secundus. The sequence goes on from NW_019720169.1 coordinate 1,079,382, forward strand.
GGAGTGATTGGTCAGTTTCACGCTCCGTTTGCTTTATTCCCCGAGAAGGAGTTGTCGTTATCACTTACTTAGATAGGATGGGTAGGCACCAAAGCGGGTATGGATGCTGTGATTTACAGAAGGATCTCTGCCCCAGCCTGTAATCGAAGCCCGATTGTCAGATCCATAGTCAGTCACTGTAGTGACTAAAGCAGACTGATAATGCAGAGGATAATTAGTAATGTCGTATTTTTTAGTACATATGTTCATGTGCATGTGTACGTACTAACGTGAATTACGGGTTTTACCGGAATTACGGATTTAGGAGGTATTCGTGATGTGGTTACAGATGAAACGCCGTAATTATATATGACACGATAGCTCTGCTGTCCACGCATGCGCTATTGAACTTGCGCCCCTTCTGGGGGATATTGTGCAGTCTGGTATACCGTTATCAGCGTCTCCAAAGAACTTTCTTACTCACTTTTTTTTACCACGAAGAGGGTCTTCGTGAGCGTCTGTTATGATCAACCAGACTACACGGCATCACATAGCACATATCACAGCTGTGAGAAACCTCAGATTCCAAACCATACAGCTAATGCTGAAAGATCTTAATGAATCGTAAAGGTAAGACACGGCCATTAATAGATGTGCCCAAGGCAGTGCAGATGGTTGAGGCACTATGCTGCAAGCCAGAAGGTCGCGGGTTCGATTGCCGATGAGGTCACTGGATTTTTTAATTGACCTGGTCCTTCCAGCCGTACTATTGCCCTGGGGTCAACCAGCCTCTAAAGGCGCGTCCACATTACTCGTGCTCGTGCTCGCCGGGAGACTCGTCTGGCTTTTACTTGTGCTCGCAAATCTTCGTCCACACGCGTGAGGATCCGTATATTTACTCGTAGCGTGTATAGGCTGTAGTTGTATTTTAATTTATTGGCTATAGTTTTTAAATTAAAAATTTAAAATTTGCTTGTCTCGTGACTTGTCATATCATCCACATTACGCGCAAGCATAGCGAGTCACACGAGCACGAGCACGAGTAATGTGGACGCGCCTTAACAGAAATGAGTAATAGGTATTTTGCTGGGGGTAAACGGAGGCCGGCCGGTGCGTAAGGCTGATAGCCTAACCGTCGTCTGAACCGATTGTCTAGAAAATGTGGGAGCGTCGACGTCTCACAACCCGATGGGCCTCCACGGTCTGTTACAGGGTAACTTTACCTTTTACCATGGGCAGGTGTGAGCAGCTGGAAAGGATGTTTCCAGTTTAGCCTTGCGGATGGTCACATGGAATTCAGTAAACGGAAAACGAAGATAGCGACTATGACCGCTGTAAATGACAGACTCATCCTCTCGTCAGAGAGTGCGCCCCACATCGACGAAACCTCAACTACCTGACAGTAACAAAAGTATGGTCTTGGGGCCCCAGATGGGGCTTGACACTATGACTGACCGACTGACCATCGGTCGTAACGTGACTTTGACTTGAAGTCAGTCGGTCATGACAAGAGTTTGCCGTCATGGGTTGGTTGTGAGATGGTAGCCAGCCGGAAACAACGTTAGCACGAGAGCAGGAATCTCCATTGTTGCAAACCATAACCAAGCAACGCCTAGTGAAGATTGTAATAGACAGCGCGTGGCGTAGTGATTTAAGTGTAGATTAGCGGTAACATAATTATTTGTGACTACGAGTTTATAAGAGTCCAGTAAATCCATTTATCAATCCAAACCCCGCGTCTAATCACAAACACGTGACATTATATTTGAGAATGAAGAGTACTCTCTTCTAGATTGTGACACCGTATAATCATTGGAAGTTCATGGACGTTTCGGAGGAATGTATCTTCGCTGCCAATAGATTATGCTAAGCAAGCAGCAACCCTGAACATGTTCCTCCGAAATGTTGGTGAACTTACACCAGACTACACAGCGTCACACTTCAGAATACGGTACTGAAAACCTGAAATCCGACATACACGGAAACAGTTCGAGGGAAAATAAGTGAATGTGGAAGGTGTGCAGCGAAATGCCAAAGAAATGAAGTGGAAGAGCGAAGCATGATAAAAAAAAAAGTAGAGCTATCCCTGTAACAGGCCGTGGAGGCCCATAGGGTTCTGAGACGTCGAGGCTCCCATATTTTCTAAACAGTCAGCTCATAGATGGCGGTAAGGTTGTCAGCCCTACGCACCGGCCGCCCTTTACCCCCAAGAATATTCCTGTTACTCATTTCTGTTAGAGGCCCAGTCGACCCCAGGGCCATAGTGCGGCTGAAAGATTAGGTCAATTGAAAAATTCCAATGACCTCATCGGGACTTGAGCCCGCGACCTTCCGGGTCGTAGCGTAGTGCCTCAACGAACTACGCTACCGCGTGTCCCAGGACTTGTGATTTCCATCAGAGCAAAGCATGGTGGGAATCAGAAGTCGATGCCCCGACCCAGAGATGTATGTTAGGGGAGAGCACCCTGCCAATCGGTCACAGGTGAGGGGGGCTGCTCACCACAGTGAGAACGGATGAGGTTTCTAAGTCCAACATGAGAAGTCTTATATGACAAGGCTGCTCCAATAAAACCAAGGCCCTGCACGATAAACATTAGCTCTGGGCCCATAAACTGCCTTCTAGAGTAAACTAGAATTTCGTGTTAAGATGACAGGATCAGTACCCTCTTAAGGAGGAAGGGACAGGTCACGTGCGAGTATGGGTCTAATCCATATTTAATTGTCTGTTTAAGGACGCCGTAATTAACTGAAACGACGGTCACAAATCAAAACCTGATTCAGGATGAAATTAAGAGGAGACTGAACTCGGGTGATGCTTGCTACCATTCAGTCCAGAAGCTTTTGTCGTCCGTCTACTGTCCAAAAATGTAAAAATTAGAATATACGGAACTATAAATTTGCATGTGGTTCTGTATGGGTGTGAAACTTGGTCTCTGACATTAAGAGAGGAACATAGACTAAGGGTGTTTGAGAACAGGGTGTTGAGGACAATATTTGGACCGAAGAGGGATGAAGTGACAGGAGGTTGGAGAAAACTGCATAACGAGGAGCTTCATAACTTGTACTCTTCTGCAAGTATAATTAGAATGATAAAGTCAAGGAGGATGAGATGAACAGGGCATGTAGTACGAATGGGGAGAGGAGGAATGCATATAGGATATTGGTGGGAAAGCCAGAAGGAAAGAGACCACTAGGAAGACCAAGACGTAGTTGGGTGGACAATATTAAAATGGATCTTAGAGAGATAGGATGGGATGGTATGGATTGGATAGATATGGCTCAGGATAGGGACCAGTGGAGGGCTCTTGTGAACACGGTAATGAACCTTCGGGTTCCATAAAATGCTGGGAAATTCTGGAGTAGCTGCAGAATTGGCGGCTCCTCCAGAAGGGCTCAGCTCCATGAGTAAGTAAGTAATATCGAGATTAATTAAATAAAGAGTCCACTGCATGTTAGAGTACAAGCCGGAAAGTTCGAGTCCCGATGAGGTCATTTGATTCTTCAGTTTACCTAACCCTTCCAGCCGCACTATGGCCCTGGGGTCGACTCGGCCTCTAACAGAAATGAGTACCAGGAAACTTGCTGGGGGAAAATGGCGGCCGGCTCGTAAGGCTGACAACCTTACCGCCATCTGTGATCCGATTGTCTAGAGAAAATGTGGGAGCCTCGACGTCTCACAACCCTATGGGCCTTCACGGCGTCTTACAGGAATAGCTCTTTTGTATGTTAGAGGACTGAAGGGAAATTAACGTCCCACGAAAGAAAGAATTTGATGCAATAATTTCCAAGGAATATAAATATTCATGAAAAGGTGAAGCTATCCCTGTAACAGACCGTGGAGGCCCATAGGGTTGTGAGACATCGAGGCTCCCCACATTTTCCAGACAGTCAGCTCATAGATGGCGGTGAGGTTGTCAGCCTAATGCGCCGGCCTTCCGCCCTTACAGCCACGAAATCTTCCTGGTACTCATTTCTCTTACAGGCTGAGTCGGCCTCGGGGTCATAGTGCGGCTGGAGGGTTTAGGTCAACTGAAAAATTCAGTGACATCATCGGGAATCGAACCCGCCACCTTTTGACTTGTAGTATAGAGCCTCGACAAACTACGCTACTGCGTGCCCCATAAATATTCCTACATAGCCATAGTGTTAATAACTGTAAATAAATAAGTATGAATGTAGCTTTATTTTGAGCTAGTTACTTTACGACGATGTCAGTATCGAATTATTAAATCGACAGATATTCATATTGCACACTAAATCGATGGTGTGGAGGCCATCATAAAAAAAGAATAGTGGCTGAACTAGTCGAGAATTCTCGCATCTTTTGTGGACCCGAAGGTTCGTTACCATATTCACAAGAACTCTCTGTTGGTCCCTATCTAGAACCAGGAAAATCCATTACAGTTACGACAAAATATTTAAATAAGAGGCAAATAAATTTCAAGGTACACTGGAATAATTTCAAGGACTCTGAAATGAAAAAAAAACGAAACAAATTACAAATTTGATAACCTCCCCCCCCCCAAAGATTGGAATAAAATTCAGAGTTATGATATAATAGGATTTTTTCCCTTCATGGAGATGATATTGGATACAGATCAGTGCTTAAGGAAAAGTCAGAAGGATCGTATCTCAATATAAGCTTGTAAGAAATATATAGGGCGACCCAGAAGGTGGACATAGTCAAAATATAGGAGGCATACGAGTAATGCACCGGGGAAGATTTATTTATTTATTTATTGTTTATTTTACAACCCTGTATGCCATACTGCATGTAGTTAAATGATAAGATGACAGATGACCGGTGCATTGGAGAGGATTTGAAAGGAAACTTTCGTGGTCTGATCAAGGCACTGTCCCATAGTTGGCCTGAAGGGACTGAGGAAGACCGGAAGAACCTTAGAATAACCGTGTCCAGGCCGAACTTTGAATCAGTCACCTCCCGTATACGGTTTTAAAGTGATACTTCTAAACCATCATCCCAAGAAGAATGGTATCATAGCTACATTCGCTGTTGTGAAGCACTGGAGACCAGCTCAGGCACCGGTCAGGCTTAGGTGTTGACGAAATCAGGACTCTTGACTGTTTATCACTCCATATAAAGTTCGGGAAGTTTCTTTTTTTCAGTTTAATCAGACTGAAAGTATATTTGAAACCGGGAAGATAACTACGTTAAGGAACATTAGAAATATTGTGGCGGACTTAAGTAGGCGACGCAAAATTACTTAATTAATTAATTGAGTAAAAAGTTTTAAGAGTCTTCCTATTAAGCGCTCAGTGAAACTTACGTCATTATCATTACGTGCCTATTTAGTCATTTATCCATGCGGTTAATTTGATGATAAACTCCGGTATTTAGTTTTGAAGCCTTGAAGCCCGACCGTCACTTCATAAAGTTGCTTGTAAGATCTAACAGACTTAAGCATTTAGATAGGGGCCGCATCACGCGGTTATTCGCCGGCTTCCCACCGCGGCGGCCCGGATTTGAGCCAAGGTCATGCCATGTGGGATTTTTGGTGGACGAAGTGGCACTGGGGTAGGTTTTCTCCGAGTACTTCGGTTTCCCCTGCCCGTTCTCATTGCTCTACATTCATCTATCATAGGCCACTAGTGGCCGACGTACCAAGTGGACTCAGTCTCACCTCACCCAAACAAACTAAATGAAAACGAAGCATTTTGATTCATGTACAAGTTTTGGGGTTCTCACGGCGATGAACATGGACATTACTGTCGGTTGGGAAGAGATGCCGTGCAGTCTATAAGAAGATTATGAACGTTTCGGAGGAACTTACTGCCTCCATCTTCAAAATAGGATAGGCTACCCTTTTACCCTTAATATGTAGGGGACAGATTCTTCCGAAACGTTGGTAATGTTTTTTATCAAATGCAAGATTTGAGGTTTTCACGGCGGTGACTGTCAAGAATGCCGCCTTCTGGGATGAGGAGCCGTGTAGATATTGTGTAAACCGATGTTTCGAGTGAACGTATCGCCTCCATCTTCAGGGTATAAGAAATCCGCGAGCGAGGAACCAGTATGAGCAAGTGGCTGCAGACTACACGGCGACATCCCAGGAGACAATCTTCAAGATTCGTATAGTTAAATGTGTTTTAATAATAATTTTTTTTACTAACCCCCATGAGTTGTTCTTGGGAATCTGGTAGTCGCTCAGCTAATCAAGGGAAGTTCTTCCTCTTTTGTGAAACCCAAACGTTCAGTATCTTGTTTACAAGGACCAGTCACGGGTTCGTATCCTGAGCCAGGTGCATCCGGTCCACACCCTGATATTTGTAGTACGCATTTAATAAAATTACGTTTATCACTTGCTTTTCCAGATGCTTTTGCGGTCGGAATTCTTTATGCATTTTTAATCTCTCCCATGGGATATCGCAGTCGGTATAGCGACTGGCTACGTGCTGGGCGAACGAGGCGTCGGAGTTCGAGTCCCGGTAGGGTCAAGAATTTTCTCCAAATCGTCCAGACCGGCTCTGGAGTCCACCCAATCTCCTGTCCAATGGGTACCGGGGGTAAAGCGACTGGGGCGTGAAGCTGACGACTCACCTGCAACTAGTGCCCAGGTCAAGAAGATGTGGCTCTATACACCCACTCCTCCATACGCCTTCATGGCGTAGTGCTTAATTAGTTAAGCACAGACAACTTTTACCCTTACCCTTGCGTGCTACATACGCCACCTATTCCATCCCTCCTGATTTGGGCACACTAATAGTATCTGGTAAGGAGTCAAACATTTTCCTCCGGATCCTGCTCTCAGACCCCCCCCCCCTCACTCTGTAGTTTTATCTTTTCCCGCCCATACCGAGTTCGCTGGTGTAGCGGTAACGTTCCGGGTTTGTATTCTGGAAGTACTCGGTTCGAATCTCGCTTGGGACACCGGTTATCCTGACTTTTTCCTCGTTATTTTCCTTAGTCTCTCTATACAAATGCAGACAATGGCTTAAGTTCTGATTTTGTGTACTCTGATCTTCTCGTTATTTCAGTAGGGTGCTGTGACGTCTCTACGAAATTTAAATTTTTTTAACTTGACAATCAAAATTCTGAGGAACTGTTTATTTCTGTGTAAGACTATCTTCTGGCTAAATTCAGTTTGGAGTGAGAAGAGATTCCTTTACGACCAGTCAGCTAGTTGCATAGCGTCGACTGGTTTGGTGGGAAGCGCTCTTGGCCATATTGAGATGCTCTGGCACTTCCCTGGCGGGACAGAAGGAATAACCTGTCAGGATAGACGGTATCCCAGCTAAGATTCGAACACAATTCCTCCGGAATCCGAGTCAGGAGCGCTACCGCTGCGGCATCCCAATCGAAGTCTGCCACAGAACAGCTGCGTTTTGAAGGATATTAGAATGACATGCTTGTGATCCCAGGATACTGTACAAATGTGACGCCCACAAAATACATTGTTTCTTAAATTGGACCGCCACTAGCAGTTCGTCTTGGTTTAACACCGTTGAACTTTCGTCCACAAGAACTCCTTAAACATTATACACTTATCTGCTTCAGGGATTAGGTCTTTTGCCCAGGAATAGCTGTACCTTTACTTTTAATGTTTGAACTCTCTTTTTTTTGTTCTACTTTCATTATTTTGAAACAAATAGGATTCTTACGAGATCACCTTGCTGTCTGCATGTCCCCCCATAACACCAGTAAGCCGGAATATTGGAGTCAGACGAGACAGTCGTCGCTGGGCAACGGCTCGGTAGACACGTTCCCGCGCCAACGAATACACACAGTGTTATGGACGCGATGTTTTCTATGCGGTCCGTATCGTATCAAATATTCAATATGTAGTGAAGGGAAAGGTTCGTTTGACAATGACAAGTTAGAAGTAGCCACTGTAGTGCGACAGATCATGAGATAGCTCAGTAAAGCTGTATCAGAAGGAGACAAAATATTTACATTACAATAATGGTACTTAACTTAATGCAACAACATGGCTGCTAGAGTTCATAGACTGCACAAAATCATAGCATTTAATGCGAACGGCATTTGGAGGTAGCGCTATGAGCTCAGTAAACAGCTGCAAGACATATATATATATATATATGTGACTGCTCGCGCATGCGAGGTTGTATGCAGTGGAAAAGGAAGAATTTTCTGTATAATGCTCTAAGTGTGATACGTACACTTGACGAAAGGCCAAGCATGTCTGTAAGAGACAAACCCATCTTCTCGTCAAAGAGGATGTTACATAAGGACTATTACCGCAAGGGCTTAGTTAAGAAAGATCTCTGGTCGTGAGTCTCAAGGGCCTTGACGCCGAGACAAACTGATTTGCAGTAAATCGCCAGTCGTAAAGTAACTTTGACTTTGACTTTGAAAGTAGGCTATTAGTTCTTCCCAGAACTTATTGTATATCTGTAGGGTTCGTTACTTCCCGACGTCACATTCTGCAGGCAAACACATCTCTGTGACAGTACGAATTCGAATTGTTTATATATGTAGGGAAGTTTATAGTAAACAGAACTGTATTAACTTTCAACTTACTATGTTTTGACTGTATGATAGCCCCACTCCCCCTACCATCAATGTCTTACTAACTACTGACAAAACGATCCTTCGGTACAGTCTGAGCTAGCACAAAGTGACAGGTGACTTAACAGTACTGCCTGATATCCTGACATCTGCCATTAGCACAGTAAAAGAGCCTTGGCTACTGTATGTACGCCCTACTTTAACATTAATAAACCCTACACTTGGCCCACACAGTGTATTTGTATGTTTAAGAGGACCTTTAGAATAAATAATTTCCCTGAACAGCATTGACCCTTTGGTCTGTGTAATGGAAACTAGTAGGAATTTAATCTTCAAACATTATTTAGACGAGATTATGGTACAATAGGCCAGAAGTGGCCGCAGTACAAGGGACTTAGTCCCACCCCCACTAGCAATAAAAAAATAATAGATGAAATTTGTTTCAAAGAGTTAAATTTAGATAATTTAAATTTTAGTTAAATTTAAATTTAGATAAAAATCATTGTTGTGGCGAAACCGTTAACTGCTTACTGGTTTAATTTGCCTTTCCATAAGCATCAGTCAATTGTTTTCTTATCTGAATGCGAAACTCGGATGCACAATATGAAATACATAGTTTTCTTGAAGACACTGTTGGTACAATATTATACCACCTGTTGTAACATAAAACCTAACCGTCCATATGTTCCGTGCGATTCTTAAACGATTATTAACAGACTAGCGTTTGTAATGGAGGATCATTGTGTTCTCTCTGAGCTAGAAACTGAAACCTTCGATGAATTTCATGCTTGAATGACTAATACGACTTTTTCGCTTGTTGAATTGTTGTGTCTTGCATAAGAGAAGCGGGCGATATGAATGAAGGTGGAGACTGTGTCGTACTCACATGTTGTGGTGCCGAGATGAGGATGCAGTGCCGTATCTCGCTGGTAACAGTGGACGTGTGCCTACTAATGCACACCACGCAGCAATCTCCAGCCCATCCTGTGTTCAGAAAGGAGCAGGCGTACACGATGCAAGCGGGGCGCATCCTCCGATCTTCGTTAAAAACTTGTCAGAGGATAATGACAACAACTCGTGGGAGTCGCGTTCTTCGATGCTTCAGCACGCACTGGCATAGTAACCTACACTCCTACATCGTATGCAGGTGGTCGTGAGTTCGTTTCTTGACCACCAAAACGAATATAAAAGGTAAAATTATTCCTGTTACAGGCCGTGGAGGCCCATAGGGTTGTGAGATGTTGAGGTTCCCACATATTCTAGACAGTTGTCTCACAGATGGTGGTGAGGTTGTCAGCCTTACTCGCCAGCCGTCCTTCCCCCCCCCCCCNNNNTTCCTGGTACTCATTTCTATTAGAGGCTAAGTCGTCCCCAGGGTCATAGTGCGGCTGGAAAGATTAGGCTAATTGAAAAAAAAATCCACCTCATCGAGACCTAAACCCTTGACTTTCCGGTTCGTAGCATAGTGCCTCAACCAACTACGCCACCGCATACCACGCCCACCCACTGTGTTTCTCAGTGTCAATGAGTTAGTCTTCATGTCGGTGATCCCGTAATTTGAGGGTTACTGGGTCCCAGGACTCCATAAACCTTACTTAAATATACCAGTTACTTAACAAAATCGATTCGCGCTTACATTTAGAATGAAGGGACAATGTGACCGGTGTGTTATTGCGCAGCCTTACTAAGAGCCAGGGAATGGCCCTTGTGAATGATGTTTTTAGTTTATCGTGGTTCGTAATAATTTGAGACATGTTGGAACAATGTCTTAAAATTGGCCACGATATTTTCCTGCCATCTCGTTTGACGCACCACACACAGCGGTATACTCCAATAAAAAAACTGAGAGTTGGGTAGATTTGATTTGGAGGCACCTCTGTCTATTGATGTTTTCAGGTAAAGGTTAATTTGCCGCCTTATTCTCGTTACACTCCTAAACTGACTTCACCAATTCTAATGAAATTTGGCATCGTTAACAAAAAAAAATATCAAGGAAATTAAATTTTCGCTAGATCGGTGTTACATTGTTGCCAAGAGACAACTTTGAAACCCCCACTTTCAGTGAGTATAATGGCCAAGTACTGGCGGGGGCAGAAGTGATACTCTCGCTACATTGTCTGAACCGGCTCTGGGGTGGGTACCAGGGATCTTTCCTCGGGGGTAAAGCGGATGGTCCATTCACCTCTGTTTAGTACGGAAGGTTAAGAAGGCCTGGAGCTATACCTCCACAAGAGAGCCACGGCTTTTATTGGGCTGTGGGCCCAATCATTTACCTTTCAACTCGCCTCCATCTAGTGCTTGAGATAAGAATGCATGGAGGTGAACCTCCACTTTCCTTACGTGTGTATTGCATGGGGCAGAGACATAATTTCCCATGCCATTATCGCCTGAACTCATGAAGTATTCTGCTTTCATGAAACACGGCACATTTAATCTACTGCGAAAGTCGATAATACAATTCGATTTCGAACAGTATATCGATCAGTTACTAGCAGACGTACATAAATGTGCTGTCCTTTAAGTGCTTGCTTGTGGCGCGCTCTACGTTCTCCAAGCCTCATTATTTGGATTATTCAGTGAGGTACATACTGTTGCGTGGCACGCGGTAGCGTAGTTGGTTGACGCACTATGCTACACGCTGGAAGGTCGCGGGTTCGATTCCTGCCGAGGTCATTGGATTTTTCAATTTACCTAATCCTTCTAGCCCCACTGTGGCCCTGGGACCGACTAAGCCTCTAACAGAAATGAGTTCCAGGAGTCTTCCTGGGGGTTTACGGCGGCCGGCGCGTAAGGCTGACAGCCTCACCGCCATCTGTGAGCCGATTGTCTAGAAAATGTGGGAACCTCGACATCTCAAAACCCTGTGGGCCTCCACGGCCTGTTACAGGGATACCTTTACTTTACCTACTGTTGGTTGTTCGACATAATTTGCAAAGCGATTAGTGTTTGTTTCTTAAAACATGTCTTTATTCCTCTCCGTTTGAATGCCCGTCTGGCAAGATCAGCAGTCGGGTTTCACAATTTCCACTATACACGTAGATGTACCGGCCAGTGATGAAAGTGGCGCCGTGATGAAATGAAGGAATCTGATAGGTTAGGCGGAGGCGTTTGATGTTGCAGACGATATTACGTTGTATTTCCAGTTCCAAAGAAATCAGCTTGCCAACTTAATTTGAAGTTTCCTTCATGTGAGACAAAATAACATTTGATTGCGGGGGTGAATGAAGGAAGTGCTTAGCCCTTTAAAGACTGGATTTCTTCTAAATAATATCACGTGTATGAGTGATCGGTAATTGGATTTAGCGTAATTGGTTGAAGCACTGTGCTACAAGTCGGAAGGTCGCCGGTTCAATCCTGATGAGGTCATTGAATTTTTTTCAATTGACCTAATCCTTCCAGTCACACTATGGCCCTGGGGTTGACTCAGCGTCTAACAGAAATGAGTACCAGGAATTAATTAAATAATTTTCCTGGGGAGTAAAGGGCGGCCGGCGCGTAGGGCTGACAACCTTACCGCCATCTTTGAGCCGATTGTCTAGATAATGTGGGACCCTCAACGTCTCACAGCCCTATGGGCCTTCACGGCCTGTTACAGGGATACCTTTACTTTTTTACTTTACTTTAATTGGATTTATTTAAATCTTATAAATCGTAGCTACAAATAATTTATACTCCTGTCGCTAATCTACACACTTTACGAGTCACTATAGTACACACTAAGTCTTCTCAGTTTATTTTCACTAGTGGTTGCCAGGTAACGGATCCCAACAGCCTCCTAGACATGTATGCGTTTCGAAATGGGGCCTCCTCAACGAAGGAAGGGTAGACGCTACGTTTGTTGCACCGTAGTTTCAGCACGGGTATATTCGCGATGTCACGGCGTGGGCTTTGCGCAGCCTTTGCCACTCAGAGTTGCTTTACAACGGGCGGTTTACCGCCAGTCATTTCGTCTTGGCACCAAACCCATTGAGGCTCACGACCAGAGATTTTTTTTGCAGCTGAACCCTTGCGGTCATACTCCTTATGTAACATGTCTGACGAGAGGATGTGCTGACTCACTTGTTCTCTGAATTTCCTGTTGTGGCATGTCTGCAGTGCCTGTGGTTGCTGGTGTTGCGTGACTTGACGCAGTGCAGCTGTATGGGACTGCTCTGGTGAGGTGTACATGGAGAAGAACCTCCATCCAGAGGATCCCTTGGGAGCTCATTGTGTTTTTCTCCTTTGCAGTTCTTTCGCATGGCTGCAGTCTCGATGTGGCGCTAGGTGAGGTTTCTCTCCTACTAGGGCACAATTTCAGCAGCTCGGCGTAGATTATATATTTGTCTTTTCAGGGCATTCCCTATGCAGGTGACCGCCTCTATGGTCTAGTGGTCAAAGTTCCAGGCTACACATCCAGAGGTCCCGGGTTCGATTCCCGGCCCCACCAGATTTTCTGAGAAGTAGTGGGCCTGGAACGGGGTCCACTAAGCCTCGTGAGGATAATTGAGGAGCTGTTTCAAGGAAACAACGGCTCCAGTCTAGAAAACCGAAATTAACGGTCGTGAGGATCCGTTGCGCTGACCACGTGACACCCTCTATCCGCTAAAGTTGGCAGTAACTTCGCCGACAAGCTGCGGTCGCTCGGTCGGTATAGTTCCCTTGTGGACTACAGCCACGGAATTTGTTTTGTATGTATTCCATATGCAGGTGGCCACCACCTCACCACAAACATCGAAGGGGTTGCTTGCAGTTGGCCCAGACATGAACAAAATTTTGGCGGTTGTAGCCAGTCTGAGCTCTATGTAACTCTACATCGATGATAATATGGTTAAGGCTATTCAACTTGAATAGATCTTGAGAGTTTGCGTTTCTTGTTAAGGCGACAAGGAATAGAGGGAGGGGTTCCACATCCGTTTGTCCTTTAGGTGCTGTTGACATGACCGTCATTTACCCAACGTCAATGACGTCGAAGCGTAAGACCTCAAGGCCGGTGAGTCTCAGTGAACGTGACGGGTTGCTGCCTTGATAGGCTTTTCGGAATTTGGGGAGAACGTAAAATAGTGGAGATTATTTTTCCCCAGGTAGAATTTCTTGACTGAATAGTCAGCCATTGACCGCCTCCGTGGTCTAGTGGTCAGAGTCCCTGGCTACACAGGCGTCTATAAACCAGTGCCTATGGACTCTTCGACTAGCGTATCCCTTTGTCTCAGGGTGAGGCTTCACGTAGCCATTTTCAATGACGGCTTTTGTAGCAAATTAAGTATGATCATGTATTATACAAGAAGGAACAGAGACTTGCTGCTTCATGTTGGGTTATTGCTTGGCTTAACTCTTCCCCTCTGAAGATGGAGACGTTATGTTTCTTCAGAACATCGGTTGACTTTCATCGGACTACACGGCGTTATATCACAGAAGTTAGAACACTTTCCTGTTATTTTTAAACAAATGGCACTTATTCCTTGCACAGGAAGATTTGCCTAGCGTTTGTTTTAGATCATTTGGACCTGCGTCTGACAGTGTATGAAATATACCTCATGTAGCCTGTGATTAAGCTTCGCATGCCTTCTGGAGGTACGTGCCACTCCTGTTGCTCCTTACATTATGAGGTCACTTGTCCTTATTGAGAAGTCTTTGTTGCTATCTTCTGTAGTATACTTCTTCATAACAACTTATGCGCTACATTCAGCTTCAAATTCAGAGAAGTGCACACACTTTCAGTTTTATTAGTTACCACTCAGGGTCTTTCTTATCCTTGTTCGTTTGACGTTAGCTGCAACACGAATACGCTGTTTCATTCACAAGAACAGCTGCAGCTGCTTTATGCTTCTGCTACAATATTCTTTCCAAAAAAAAAAGAAAAGCTTTTGATGACAGTTACAGAGCACATAAAATCGATTCAAGACGCAACTCCAGTTTTTGAACGTTTCGGTCACGAGACAGTGCTGAAGACTTTGCGTCTTGCACTGAAAATTTGTAGTTCAGTTGAAACAAACAGATTTGTTTATGTTTTGTCTCGGTAGTTAAACATAATTCCTTCGGCGTCTTTTGGAGCAGTTGTGCAGCTTCTGTTTGTAGCCGGTTTGACAGGACTGTGATGGCTGACGTGTGTAATTGTGATATCATTGTCTCTCTTGTTCATTTTCAGTAGTTCCATGAATTTTCGGCATGTGGGTGGATTGTGTCACGTACAAACGTTTGAATTTTGGGTTCTAGTTCTGTTCTTCGTTGCGTCATGTTACCGTCCTGACACTGATAGCCCGTTTCGCCGTCACTGCGTCGTATCTATCGAGAAATGTGAATGTAATAATAAGCTTGGTGCTATGAGTAATCGAGTAAAGCTACGGGAGTGAATTCGTATGTTCGTCCTCACAGAAGTCACGCAGTATGTGCAGAGCTGTGCTGTCCCTAGCAGTCCAGTCTTAGGTAGGCCGCACACCGGCATGCGTCAAGACATGATGTCTGCAACATGACGCAAGGAAAGGAGCACAGCTGAAACGAATGAGATTATGAAGACCGCCACACACCGGTCTGAGTTATGATGCTGACGTCAGCTTCATGCTTACGAATCACGAATGAAGCAAGACTGCGTCTTTTGTTTCATGTCTTGATGCTTATCTTGACGCAGTTAGTGTGCGACCGCCCTTACTCTGATATATCTCTGTTGATCATTTTCAGACGCAACATTGTTATATTTTTGACTCATATTTTGGGCATTGGCTATCATGTAATTTCTTTTCAGACCACAGCGTTTCAGAAACTAGTTCTATTTCCTTCTTCATGTTGCAGGATTACATAAAGGTTTTACTCCCTTTGAGGGGGCACGCGGTAGCGTAGTTGGTTGAGGGACTATGCTACAAGCCCGAAGGTCGCGGGATCGAGTCCCGATGAGGTCATTGATTTTTTTTCAGTTTACCTAATCCTTCCAGCCGCACTATGGCCCTAACAGAAATGAGTACCAGGAATATTCTTGGGGTAAAGGGCTGCCGGCGCGTAAGGCTGACCTCACCGCCATCTGTGAGCCGATTGCCTAGATAGTGTGGGAGCTTCGACGTCTCACAACCCTATGGACCTCATAGCCATGACTGTTCCTGGATCTGAGGCTCCCTCTGCCAAGGGACTCAGCTAAGTAACATCCTTTATTTTGTCCTGTTACCAGAAGAAAGGAGCAGAGCCGTTGTCCGAAACAGTTTGGCTTGGAAACTGGAACAATGGACAGTATCCAAAATATCACTCTAACTGACTGCTGTATATTGTCGTCAGGAATCTGAAGATACAGTATGAGCGCTCCTTTTTCACAGTCGCCAACGTAGTCATCTGGTCTTGCACTCTCACGGCTGATCATAGTGGCCGCCCGGTCTAAGGCATGAAGTGTCTTCGCCCGCTCGAACACTGGGATCGTGGGTTCGAGGTAGGAACTGTATCAGCATGGTGGCTGTCTGACCATTCTGTGTGGGATAGTAGTTGGGGGCCTGAAAGTAATTTGTTGCCAGGTATATGCAAAACTGTCATAAAGAGTGTTAGTCGCTTTCACATGCCTGTTAAAATGAACTTTATTCCTCCATATGTACGCACGTAACAACTCGACAGCCGCTAGACGGATTTTAATGAAATGTGATATTTGGGAGTTTCGCCTAAATTTTTAACACATTCCAGTTTTTGAGGCATGTAGCAGGTTACGTAAGGAAGGTCCAAGTAAGAAATACTCAAATTAGGTAAGAACTGAATGTTTTTAGTTTAAATAATACTGGTAAAGCACTGAAATCTACATCACAGTGCAACGTCACGTTCTACGAATGAAAGACAGACGAATTCCAAATAGAATTTGAGCATACTGCCAAAGAATACAACAGAACAAAGGAAAACCACTGTTGAATTGGAGGAACCGTGAGACGATGGAAGACCATGATGATGATGATGATGATGACATTCCAGTTTAGCTTAAATCGAACAAATAGCATACACACTTTGCGTTAACTGAATTTTATAGATCTCCATCCTGTCTTTGTGTCTGTGTATCCTCTACCCCATCATCTTTTGAATGTCTGAACGAATCTTTATGAAACTTGGTATGTATATCATGGCACCTGAGCCCATCTCAGCTGCATGCTTCATAAATCCCTCCCATCCGTCTGTATGTGTATCCCCGTATCGTCGCTGGGAAACGGCTCTGTAGACACGTTACCGCAACAATAAGGAAGAAATTAAGGATGATTATGTCCACTTTTGGTATTCCAACAAAACTAAGTAGGATAATTAACTTAACCATGACAGAAACAAACAATCAAGTTAAAATCCAGAACCCGACCCGACCCGACCCGACCCTACCCGACTCGGCTGGTTTCGGTTAATGTGCCGGCAGCTTAAGTTTCTCCGGCCCCGCATTCGGACGGGACCGTATGAACGGAAATGGACGTCACTGATGCCCCCTTCTTTCCCTTTTCTTATTCGTTCTTCCAGGTCAGTGTGAGTTTCACAGCTTTCGGCATGTGTAACGTGGCTGATCCTCTGTTGACAGGAAGGTACGTGGGCAGTCGACCCATCAAACTGAGGAAGAGCTCGTGGAAACAAAGGAACATGGAGTCGGTGCGAAAGAAAGATAAAGAGAAAGCAGCTCTCATTGGCTTGCTGACTGGCCGGTGACAGACGTAAGGCCGTGGTGAGTTACATTCCCATGTTTTCATTTTGTGATTGTATTGTGTGTTCATGTCCGAAAATAAAACGACCTTTAGAGCCACGTAGTTCATGTGTTCCTCCTCATCTTAACGTTTGAATGAGGTGATCAGTTTTTATGAGACTCGTGAAGAAAGACATGATTCTGGCGCTTGTGACTTGCGTCCGGAAGGTGCCTGGTTCGAATGTCGAGTGAGATGATTGTCATGACTGAAGCTTTTTTTGGTTTTCCACTTTCCTTCATGTAAATACCGAGATTAATAGACATTAGACCACGAATGCCTCATTCCACATCCTCTCCAGTCTTTATCCAGTCTTTATCCTACAGTTCTACACTATGTACTGTGAGCTAAACTGAGAACCTTAAAGAGACGAATTTTCATTAAATTTGATGTGAAACAAGATGCCGCGTCACGTTATCTTGCTATATTTCGTACCGAAAATAATGTGAACATGGCGATCGTACGAAAATGTGAGGTGCAAGCGACACTAGCGCCATTTAATGTAGGATTCCGAATTCGTCATGGCCTTCCGAGCTCCTACGTCGAGTGTGCTTGGTCACCGTTTATATAGTCTCATAACTGTGTCTGACCGCCTCTGTGGTCTAGTGGTCAGAGTTCCTGGCGACATATCTTGAGGTCTGGTGTTAGATTCCCGACGCTACCAGATTTTCTGAGAAGTAGTGGGTCTGGAACGGGGTCCACTCGGCCTCGTGAGGATAATTGAGGAGCTATTTCAAGGAAATAGCGGCTCCAGTCTAGAAAACCGAAATTAACGGCCATAGGGATTCGTTGCCCTGACTTCTGGCTACTCAAGAGGGACTCAGCTCCATGGAAATGATTGGTTGGTTGGTTATGTATAATTAGTATGATTTTCGTCCGATTTCAGGTTTTCACAGCAGTGACTCTGACTATATCTTCTGAGAAGTGACGTCATGTACTCCGGTATAAGTTTCTAAACTTTCCGGACGGCGAAAGTTGACAGCTGTGTCAGTTTAAAAATACCGATGGTTCAGGGGCCATCTCTGTCCCCATTATCAGGGTCTCTCTACTACTCCACCGACGTTTCGGAGGAACTGTCTTCACTTTTAGGTTGGACGAGAGCAGAGAAAGAGACTTTCTGGTTGCTTTCTTGGCTTACTGTTTGGCCAAGAAAATGGAGATATGTTCCCCCGAAACGTCTGCTGTCCCTCAGTGGACTACATCGTGTTATATCCCAGAAGACAGGACGTTGTGAGTACCTCAGATCCTACTAGTATTTCAATTGCCGGTACAACTGTACAACGCAATTCAGTCTCAACAGTATTTCGGTGTGAAATGTTCAATTGGAATCCGTAATTTTAAGAAACAAATGATGCAGCTGGTGTCCCTGGATTGATTAGAACGAATTCTTGAGACGTGTTTTGCGACCTTCACATCGCCTACGTCTGGATGGTCTCTTCGGCCTTTTAAAGGAGCATGTCGGAAGACCTGTTATATACAGGGTGTCCCAGGAGAAAGGATCATCATTCTGGGAGGTTATAGTGTCGGTCATTCTAAGCAATGAAGTGTATATTGTCACGTATGGGGGATACGCATGACGAAAATGACGGGTTCTAGATCTGATGACTAGATTTATTAGTAATTCTGATACACTTTCTCTTAATTACAATTAATACAGCGCTATCGCTGATTTACTCACTTTTCCAGTTCACCGTTGCACACGCACTAGGATTCTCGGTTTCTACTTGTCGTCTCCTAGCAATGGATCTCAAAACAGAAACTAGCACTTCAAATCACTATGAAATCTTATTGCAATTTCTTGTTAAATCACCCTGGAACCTCGGAACTCAACAAGAAACTGTCCTGAACTTCTCAAGCTTACGACTCACTCGTAACTCGTAATTGCTCTGAACGAATTCTGTCACATATACGTAGTGTAGCAGTAGAACGGACATGGACCTACAGTAAACACACTTCACGTGATCGCTGTCCGTCCAGTCTATTGACACGTCGCTCGGACCTACAGAAAACACAGCTTCCTCTATTGTTGCGTGTTGGACCGTGTTCACAGAGCTGTTTCCTGTGCAACGTATTGGTCAGATCCGTTACAGTATGTACATGTGTCCTATTGCGGTTTCCGAGATAGGGCTATTTCACTGTACAGTACACAGTACTCTGTACAGGCGAGCAGCACGCCATGTCCTCACACGAGCTGAAAAGTGCATTGATGTTGACGGTCAAATTCTCGAAAATGTATTATACTAGGTAAACTGTACCAGCTGGTCACGGTCTAAGGCATGTACTGTCTTCGCTCGCTTGGAAACCAGGATCGTGGGTTCGAATCCCACTCAGGGCATGGATGTTTAGTTTGTGTGTGTGCGTTTTTCTATGTTTTCTGTGCCAGGTAGAGGCCTTGCGACGAGCTGATCACTCGCCCAAGGAGTCCTACCGAATGTGTAAGATCTAGAAAAACCGAAGTGAACGGAGAAGTTCATGGAGGTAGGCCTAGGCCCACTGGGGCTGTAGTGCCAAGGAAAAAAAAAACTGTACCAACTTTGTCACTTGAACAATAAATACCGGCATTAGAAACAGTACGTAATATTTCTTTCTTATCAACAGTTTTGGAACTGTACAGTGAAATAGCTCTACCTCGGAAACCGTTCGGAATAGGACACATGTACATATACAGTTACTTGCTTAGAATGACCGGTAATATGACCTCCCAGAATACTGACCTTTCCTCCTGGGACATTCTTTATCTAAGAACAATGAATGTCTTCTGCTTAGCTACTAAGCATGTATGACTACCTTGTTAAAGTCAATTAAATTTGTATGTTTATAGCATGACTCCGTTATTCAAGTACATTTCTTTTAGCATCTATCAATCTTTCGCTTAATAAGGGATGTGATATTTTCATACACGACGTTTTAGGTGATAATTTATGTTGTAGTTCATTAGTGGAAGATAAGGCATTTAGAGTAAACAATCCGCTTTATCAGTTGTGAAGGTCTCCTCAAGTTATGTCGATTTTCCAATAAGCTTACACCTTTTACTCTCCAGGCAAATGCTGGGCTGCTACCTTAAATTACTCCAGACCACTTCCTGCCACATCCTTCACAATTTATTATTATCATGCAGTCACATGACGCTATATGGACTGGATTACTAACATTGTCGTACCAAACTATCTGTCTCTGTATCTGTGGTCTCGTGGTCAAAGTCCCTGACTACAGATCCAGGGGTCTGGAACGGGGTCCACTCAGCCTCGTGAGGATAATTGAGGAGCTATTTCAAGAAAGTAGCGGCTCCGATCTAGAAAACCGAGATTAACGGGCGTGAGGATCCGTTGCGCCGACCACGTGACACCCTCTATCCGCAAAAGTTGGCACTAACTTCGCTGACAAGCGGCGGTTGCTCGGTTGGTATAGTTCGCTTACGGACTAAAACCACGGAGTTTGTTTTTTTTCTTTGTTTTCTAGGGATTATGAAAACCAGTATATAATTTATTCAGGCCAGATTCAGGGTTCGAATTTTCATGATGGATTGGCCGACAACCCTTACAACGTTCTCGTGTTTTATTTTTTTTTATCAGAACAAATATTCCCATTGTTATGGCTGAGCGAGGACCAAGAAAGCCGTATAACGTTGCTGCTTCGGAACATGTGATCCGGATGTGTTTCGGCGCGTGCCTATCAATGCGGAACATTTATTTAAATCGCTCTTTCCGTCCGTCTCTAATCCTGAAACAGCTTGATGAGAACGGAAAATTTTACGAATAATTATGGAATCGTGTGAATTTTTATTTTGCTCTGGTAATTTTAAGGATCATTATACATGAAGACTTACATGTGTTTATGCACGCTTTTGACACAGGTTGTAGAGAGAAACGAGCCTGTTTTAGAGAGGAGTGGGGCATTTTTTGTGTCCAATCCACTTTTCCGCCTACAGTTTTCGGGGCAAACAGAAAGGAATATACGTTCAAGAATTATCGCGCCGTTATCATGTTTTCAGACATTAGCTAAGTCTCGTATTTATATACAGTTGGCATGAATTCAGCCGTGACATGCTTGTTGCATTTAAAATATAGCTTCATGTCAAGTAAATTATGTAACTATGGGTCAGAGTAGGGGAGAGAGTTAGTAAATAGGTCACAAATTGATATAAAACATAGAGCATGTGATATTCGAACCTGAAAAAAAGAATATATATTTCTTGACATATCAGTGTGTCGAAACCCACAGTTATCTCAGCCTCTTCCTCACCTCCTTTTCAACATTTTCGTTATTAGCGAATGGTGTACATTTTTATAAGACTGCTTAATTCGTGCCAACTTTAGCGAATAGAGGGTGTCACGTGGTCAGCGCAACGAATCCTCACGGTCGTTAATCTCTGTTTTCTAGACCGGAGCCGCTATTTCCTTGAAATGGCTCCTCAGTTATCCGCACGAGGATGAGTGGACCCCATTCCAGACCCACTAGTTCTCGGAAAATCTGGTAACACCGGGAATCGAACGCGGGACATATGGATCTGTAGCCAGGAACTCTGACCACTAGATCACAACTTCAAACTACAGGCTACAGAGTTTCTTTTGTGCTTAATTCGTATTAAATTCATAAACAAACAAGGCAAATGGTAGAATTTGAAGTTCTTACAGCGGTTGTTATGAAAAATCCTATATTCGGTGATACAGCACCGTGTAACAGCCTTGCTGCTTGGCTTACCAACCCTGAAGATGGAAGTGTCCATGTCCCAGAAGACACGCACACTGACGACACTAACCAAGCAACGTGTGAATATGAGAGATATGCCCAGAATGCGCTGTTTAGCCTCGGTGGTGACCTCTGACGTTGAGTAACTGGTTGCTATAATGAACATTGATGAATACTGAACAGAAATTACTCTTCCGGATTTTCAATACAGATTGACACGTGCGATTATTTGTTTTACCTGGTTATCCTGTAATCCTGAATACATTAATCAGCTAATCCATTTCTGTTTAATCACTCATTTTTACAGGCTTAAGACAGTATTGCGTGCATAAGTGTAACGCAGTATCGTGTAGTGTTAGTTACTGTGTTACTTTACGATCCTTTATTAAGTGTTGACGTCATATACTAGTTGTGATTGATGCGTCCGGGAAGGGCGGGGGGGGGGAGGAGGTATCTGTCAGGAGCAGTTACTGTTGGGATGTACACAGTGTTGTGTTGTGGCATTTCACGCTGTAGTGTAGTTGGTTGAGGCGCTATGCTACAAGCCAGAAAGTCAGGAGTTCGATTTCCGATGAGGCCATTGGATTTTTCAATTGTCCTAACCCTTCCGGCCCCACTATGGTCCTGAGGTCGACTCACCCTCTAAGAGAAATGAGTACCAGGACTCCTCCTGGGGTGTAGAGGGCGGCTGGCGCGTGGGGCTGATAACCGCACCGCTATCTGTGAGCCGATTGTCTAGAAAATGTGGGAGCTTCGACGTCTCACAACCCAATGGTCCTCCACGGCCTGTTACAGGTATAGCTTGGCGTGTAGGGCTGACATCACCGCCATCTGTGAGCCGATCGTCTAGAAAATGTGGGAGCCTCGAAGTCTCACAACCCATGGTCCTCCACTGCCTGTTACAGGGATAGCTTGGCGTGTAGAGCTGACAACCTCACCGCCATCTGTGACCCTGTTGTCTAGAAAATGTGAGAACCTCGACGTCTCACAACCCTATAGGCCTCCATGGCCTGTTACAGGGGTACCTTGACGCGTTTAGCTGACAACCTCACCGCCCTCTGTGAGCCCATTGTCTAGAAAATGTTGGAGCCTCGACGTCTCACAACCCTATGGGCCTCCTCGGCCTATTACAGGGATAGCTTGGCGCATAAGGTTGAGAACCTTGCCGCCATCTGTGAGCCGACTGTCTAGAAAATGTGGGAGCCTCGACGTCTCACAACCGTATGGGCCTCCACGGCCTGTTACAGGGATAGCTTGGCGTGTAGGGCTGACAACAGCACCGCCATCTGTGAGCCGATTGTCTAGAAAATGTGGGAGCCTCGACGTCTCACAACCCTATGGACCTCCTTGGCCTGTTACAGGGCTACCTTGGCGCGTAAGGCTGACAAACACCGCCATCTGTGAACCGATTGTCAAGAAAATGTGGGAGTCTCGACGTCTCACAACCCTATGGTCCTCTATGGCCTGTTACAGGGATAGAATTACTTTTTTTTTACCTTTGCCACGTCATCAGAGAAGTATGTCAGGTAAGAAATTCGAACCGGGTTCTTGCAAGTAGAAGTCAGAAGCGTGTAATATTTAAATCGGACGCAGAATTCAATCAAAACCACATGTTAACGACAGCCGTAAGATAAGGAAATGCCCTTGTGAAACAGAAACCACATGAATGTTGGATTTTTGGCCCTCAGAGATATTTTATCTCCTGTATATGACCCCGTGTAGCTCGGTAGAAGTTCACCGACATTTCGGAGAAATATACAGCTTCCATCTTCCGGTTTGAAGATTAAGCCAAGCACATACCCATAGCAGGGAGAAATGTAAGGTTCGTGATCCCACAAGTTAGGTGTGGGGCAACTGCATACACGTACAGTATAGGTGTACTGCGTATTGCATACTCCTCCAATTAGAAGGGCGTGCTTAGTGCCTGACAAATTAATATTGCTTACAGCATTCCCGAAGTACGACCTAAAATCAGTAAATAGGACACAAATGGAAGTAAAACAGCTGTAATGGAAATAATACTTTTCTATATGTATCACTAGGTGGCAGCACAGTCCAGCTTCATGACAGTCTAGGTAGCAGACGCACATGCGCATGGTCACAGTCTGGTTTCAGTAGTCAGAATGGCGACCGTGCTTGGTATACTACCGAAGAGCAGCGTACTGAGGGTAGAGTGGCTCAGTGCAAATGATGTTCATAAAGAAATGTTTCCTGTTTACGGTGGGAAGTGTTTGTCGCGTAAAGCGGTTCACAACTGTGTCAAGAAATTGTCTCAACGACGTTCGAGAGTTGCAGATGCTGACCCAGAGATACGGAAGAGGCTGAGACAACAGTCAAAAGACTTCTATTCTGCGGGTTTCGACGTAGTGGTAAAACGATGGGACAGAGGTATCAGTGTTGGTGGAGGATATTTCGAGAAATGAATATTTTCTTTCCCAGGTTGGAATATCACATGTTATACGGTTTATATCAATTTGTGACCGTTTACTGTGTCTCCCTCGTATTATGAGCCCAAATTTGCAGTCCCGCAAGTAAAGCGCAAGGCTGCTTGAACCTGCTAGTCTCATATCGGTCATTAGAAGTCCCATGGTTAAAAGCGAGCACTGAACATTTCGCAAAGTGAGTACAGCGTATTGCATACCCCATAAATATACCTAGGGTGTATGGAAATTCGAGTTCTTCAGGCCTGTGAGTGTTAAGATTGTGGCACCGTGTAGTTTTGTGGACGGATATCGACGTTTCTGAGTAACATGCGCCCTCCATTTTCAGGGTTGAAGTGCGTAGGTAGGTCGGGTCGGCCCTCGGCAGCACAGTAGTTTATGGTTCCGAGTCCCCCGGGACTCATCGCCATGCTTTACTGTCTCTCTGCTCTGGGAGTGGCACAACTCCTCACCAGTGTGTGAGCTGGGGAATAGGCATGGTTATATAGGCGAGGAAGGTTAGTCGTGTCATCCGAGAGGAGAGGTTGACAGAGGAACCCGGTCCTAGCCAATGGGAACCAAGAATGGCCCTTGTAAGGGGCACGCCGGTTTATCGTCAAGGGAGGGAATGGAATCGTGGGAGAAAAACTTTTCCAGGCGTTCAGTGTTGTTTTTAGGCCCCACAAAGGTGTCTCCACCTTGTCGTGTTGGTGGGGCGTGCGTGACTCTGTGACCTGGAGAGCTATGCCAGCGGTGGTTTAACTACCGGTAGGGTCATCCATGCCCGAAAGGTCAAAGGGTAGAGCACAGACTAAGAGAGATACCGTTGTCCTCCAGGTTGGGGTTTGGGCATGAGGCTAACAACCTCATCCTGTAAAAAAGAATGTTCAGGAACCTAACAACCGGCCCCGGATAAGAGGAACATATGGGAAACGGGCTATGCAGAGGACAAGGAACAGTGATATTGTGACGGCAACTTGCAATGTACGCACACTGCTGCAACCGGGAAGGATGCAGGAAGTAGCCCAAGAAATGATACGCTACAAACTGACGGAAACTAATGCAATGCCAAAGGAAGGCTATATTCCAAAAGAAGAAAAGGAAGACCCAGGGTGAGACGGCCAGACGATGCTGAGAACGACCTGAAGAAGATGAAGGTGAAAGGATGGACAGAGAAGATGAGGAATAGAGAGCAGTGGAGGCTGGTTGTAGAGGAGGCCAGGGCTCACCCAGGGCTGTAGCGCCGAGTGGAAGGTAGGCTGTAGTGTTGTTTTTATGAGGAAAGTAGAAACTTTATGAATAAACCCCCGGGACCCATTGCATAGGAGGCTCGGTGGGCCCCACAGCCGATCTGGACGACATGGAGAAGAGAAAATTCGTCCTGCCCGGAGCCATTCGCTATACCGACTACGATATTCCGGCTTCCCCAGAGGGCAATACTCGTTACAGGCTTTGGATCCCAAACCTGGCGTTATCATCAGCTGCTGTTTTAGTAACAGAAAATGGGCCCTTGAGAAGTGTTCCATCCCCTTTCTTTCTCAAACATGTGATACGTTTTTCCAAATAGGACAACTGCAGGACTTGTATACCTAATTTTTTTTCTTTTTCTCCCCCGCACCCTGGCACTATAGCCCCAGTGGGCCTAGGCCTACCTCCATGAACTTCTCCGTTCACTTCGGTTTTTCTTGATCTTACACATTCGGTAGGACTCCTTGGGCGGGTGATCAGCTCGTCGCAATATGCCTAATTAGTTGAATGAAATATACGAATATGGATATTGTATACAAGATAACCCAAATGATTTAATTGGCTCAAGTTCGCATGACCACGAAGCTAAAGGTCTTGTTATCTGTCTTTGGGGCAAATAGTACTGCATGTACACATACTTCATAGCAGCTGAGATACTGCGATTGTATTTGACCCAAGGCCAAAACATCGAAGAAATTCTAAGTTCATGAAACTAAAGTGGTGAGACTTTCTGTTAGAGGCTTTCCTTAAAATCACATGCACCAAATTTACTAACCAACTAACTAACTCAATCCACGCAGCCGAGTCCTTGAGAAGCCGCCAGTCGTTCAGCCACTCAAGACTTTCCCAAACATTTTATGCAACCCGAAAGTTCATTACAGTGTCAACAACAGTCCCCCACTGGTCACTGTTGAGCCAGATCAAACCAGCCTATACCCCACTCTCTTTCTTTAAGATCTATTTTAATATTAACCCTTCATCTATGTTTAGGTCTTCCTAGTGGACCTTTACTTTCTGGCTTTCCCACCAATATCCTATATGCATTCATCTTCTCCCCCATTCGTGCTACATGCCCTGCCCACCTCATCCTCCTTGATTTAATCATTTTAATTATACTTGGAGAGGAGACAAGTTATGAAGCTCATCATGCAGTTTTCTGCAATCTCCTGTCACTTCATCCCTCTTCGGTCCAAATATTCTCCTCAACACCCTGTCCTCAAACGTCCTCAGTCTGTGTTCCTCCCTTAATGTTACAGGCCAAGTTTCACACCCATACAAAACCACAGGCAAAATTATAATTTTGTGTATTTTAAACTTTACGTTTTTAGACAGAAGATGCTGAACTGAATGATGTTAGGTATTACCCTGAATGTAATCTGCTTTTAATTTTTTTGGTCAATCAAATTTTGATTTGTTCCTGTCGTTCCCAAATATTTCAACTTTGCCACCTATTAAGGGGATTTGTCACCATATTTATTATAAATTATAAATGTCCCAAAATATAATAGGCCCCCAGAAATGCATACATTTTTAAAAGTCGTTATTAGTATCCAGATGCGAGGATATGGCCGCGCAGCGCAATAATAACCTGTTACAAAGCTGGTATGCTCCTTCGCGGTTTGTAATGTCGCTTTCATGCCCTGATATGCTTGGACTCGGAATTATTAACGTTATGACTCCTGGAACTTTTGTGCCGTCTATTTGCAACGTCTTTCACTATTTTTCGTCCTATTCCTATATTGGACACTACATGTTTCGACCTAACTGACCATCTTCAGGTGTACAGGTTGTTCCGGTTGAGGATTCTGCTGCTCACTGTAAGGTCGGCCGCACACCAACTGCGTCAAGACAAGCATCAAGACATGGGACAAAAGACGCAGTCTTGCTTCATTCGCGATTCGTCAGCATCATGACTCAGACCGGTATGCGTCGGTTTTCATAATCTCATTCGTTTCAACTGTGCTCTTTCTTTGCGTCATGTCGCAGACATCGTGTCTTGACTGTTACATGCCTTGACGCATGCCGGTCTGCGGCCTACCTATGCGGTTTTCTTTTCTCCTACTGTAATTTCGTCGAACAAACGAATAAGACTGCCTTCGCTCGCTCGGAAGCCGGGATCGTGGGTTCGAATCCCACTCAGGGCATGGATGTTTGTGTGCGTTTTTCTGTGTTTGTGTACAGGTAGAGGCCTTGCGACGAGCTGATCACCCGCCCAAGGAGTCCTACCGAATGTGTAAGATCTAGAAAAACCGAAGTGAACGGAGAAGTTTATGGAGGTAGGCCTAGACCCACTGGGGCTGTAGTGCCAAGGAAAAAAAAAGGAATAAGAAGGAAGAACAGTGACGCCGTTGCAACAGTGCAACAGGATGATGAAATATAACATCATTAACGCAAACTTCGTAGCCCAGACTGTATATAATCAGCACGAGATCACTGATTCTGTAAATATCTGGAGAAAGGTCAGTACGGAAACGATTGTGTTATTCATTATCCAGTTACAGAGACTGAACATGTCAATGGCGCATGCGCCACTTGATTGGATGTTCGTCGTACTTCAAATGAGAGTTTAAACTGTCTGAAAACTATAATAAAATATTGAATCTAGAAATGTAATCGTGTGCCAATGTGCGATAAATTACATGACGTGTCAAAAGTGAATCTGCATTTGTTGTTTATACAAATATTATTAAATCACGTGACAGGAACAGCGTTAATGGGGGTCTAGCCAGCTGGTACACACAGCTTCCTGCCAATTAAAGACCGTGAGAGAGTCAACCTCCGAAACTAATAGCATATATATATATATATATATTTGTATCCAGGCAGTTAACGTCAAAATTTAATACAGAGCGACACGGGGCTAGCAAATCCATAGAAAAGCTTGAAAGTTAATCTTAATTAAAGTGTACCTCCACCCGTGTGGAGGCGGGTTCGAATACCTCCACCGTGATCCTGCGAGTCGTAGGAGGAGACAAAAAGGGAAGTCTCAGATCTGAGACAGTTAAGTATGGTCACGAGTCCCAAGAGGCTCGGACATGAGAAAAACTGCGCTGGCAAGGGCCAGTATCATATACAAAAGGCAGACCCGTCCTGTCGTCAGAGAGGGCGCCCCACAAAACAATACCGTAACTGTCAAACAGTAATAAATATCTGGTCATGAGCTCCAGATGACGCTCGGAACCAAGACTGACTGACTGACCGTCAGTCGCAATGTGACTTTGATTTGAGAACTCAGAGTGAGAATGTGTGTGAGGAAAAAGTGTTCTGGATAATATTAGAACCCAAAGGGCGACAAAGGAAACGGGAAATCTAAGAGAACTGCGTTTTTAGGCCAACAACTTGTACTGTTTACATAATAGGTCTGATCTCGGTACCGCAGTTGGTTCAGACACTGTGCTCTAAGTCGGAAGGTCGCGGCTTCGATTCCCGATGAGGTCATTGGATTTTTCAATTTATCTAATCCTTCCATCCGCATGGTGGCCCTGAGGTCGACTCAGCCTCTAACGGAAATGAGTATCAGGAATCCTCCTGGGTGTAAAGGTGGCCGGCACGTAAGGCTGACAACCTCTGCGCCATCTGTGAGCCGATTGTCTAGAAAATGTGAGATACTCGACGTCTC
Organism: Cryptotermes secundus; assembly: GCF_002891405.2. NCBI lineage: Eukaryota > Metazoa > Arthropoda > Insecta > Blattodea > Kalotermitidae > Cryptotermes > Cryptotermes secundus. Next base: position 1,108,476 of record NW_019720169.1, read on the forward strand.
ACGGCCTATTAACAGGGATAGTTTTACCCAAGAACATTTACACAGTTCTGGCCTGGAAACGTTACGGAGGGGACACATTTGCTTGATCTGTGTATGTATGTATCTGTGTATCTGCTGTCCTCTATCATGCCCGTTTTTATTTCCAGGTTGTTGGAGGCGTCTGTGACGGCGGGGTTGCAAAACGTCCAGCGTCTTCGGTCCGACAAGTGAGGAACGCGTTACATCAGTTCGTCACAAACTATACGATTCAATTTTGGCGTTATTTTCCTTTATTTGTGATATAATTTTTGGGAACGTAGTAATCACAAGCTTGTCAGCTTTGTACAAATGAATTGTGCTCATTTTTTGAATGCATAATAATATATAAATAAAGGATTGTTATTTTTAATCGTGTATTGATTTAATTTTGGCTCTATATTCTTATTGATATTTTTATGGACTGCGGTAGGAAGAGAGACCGCTTCTGTGGTCTAGTGGTCAGAGTTCCTGGCTACAGATGCAGAGTTCCGGGTTCGATTCCCGGAACTACCAGATTTTCTGAGAAGTAGTGGGTCTGGAATGGGGTCCACTCAGCCTCGAGAGGGTAACGGAGGAGCAGCGGTGGCGGTGGTGGTGGTGGTGATACTTCAATTCTTTTTTATTTGTGTGCTAACTTAGCAGCCCAAGGGAGATGCTCGGTTCGATTCCCGGCCAGGACAGCTACTATCTTGACTGACGTCTTCAGTAGTTTTCCTCTCTCTCGCCAGGGAGTAGAGCATCAAACTTGATGATCGTTTCGTTCCGTATCTTTTCAAATTAATTATTTTTTAATAATATTATTAAATGGTTTGATACAGTAACAGCGTCCTTACGTAAACGGGTGCTTGTATTGCGGTGGTCAGGTCCGTTGAAGATGTCTCAACAGAGCCGAAACATGTCTACTCAAATAAGATGACTGAGGTTTTTCATGGTTTTCTTGAACCCTTCTAGACAAATGCCGGGATAGTACCTCTAGGAGGCGACCACCACTTCCTTCCAAATCCTTTCTAGTTCTTATGTCATCCAACTATATATATATCGATACTGAAAGCGTAAAGTAACCTACGACAAAATAGATAACTTTAGAATCCGTAATGACCTCACTAGGGAAACTTTTTCAAATGATTTCTGTGTTCAAATTCCGGCACGGCATTGGTTAAGACGTGTTCTGAACATTGCATATGAGGTTCTCACAGCAGCGAATGTGACGGCATCAAATTCCGGCAGAGGTTCACGGCGTTTCGGAGGAACGTACTTCCTCTGTCTTCACGATCGAACAGTAATCCAAACAAGTAACCGCCAATATCCCGAACACGAAGCAGTGTGTTCCACCGAAACGTCGGCAAGCCCATGCCAGACAACAACGCGCTACATCTCAGAAGATGACGCACTTCGGAGTAACATATTGCCAAATATGTTTTAAGAAGTCTCAAGAATGGAAGTTAATAAGACCACTGCTTTTGCTTGTGCAATTTGCCCATTAAACTTATTACAGAGGCCACTCATTAACCATGCTGCATAGTCGCTGGCTTCCCACCGCGATGACCCGGGTTCGATCCCGGGTCTCGTCAAGTGGGATTTGTAGTGAACAAAGTGGCGCTGGGGCAGGTTTTCTCCGAGTGCTTCAGTTTCCCCTCCCAATCTTCATTCCACCAATAGCTCCACAGTCACCCTCACCTATCATCTGGGGCTGGTACAATAGGCCAGAAGTGGCTGCAGTACAAGGGACTTAGTCTCACCACTATCGATAAAAAAACTCTGCTGCATGATCCACGTGTTATGAACTTTCTTTTACTTGTTTTCGCGCACCTCTTATTTCAAGTAAAGTGTCTAATTATAGAATATAATGACATTCACAAGGTATTATATTTTTTTATCTACAAGACCATACTTTAATTAATTATTAAAATATTTTACTGGTAATATATTTTGTATTATTTAATGAGAGATTAAAATCGTGATCTTCCGATTTTTAACATTATTGATTACAAGAGTGCAATTAAACTTATTATTATTTATATGTTAAAAAAAGTAAGGAAACGTCAAGAGAAATAAAATCAATAACAAATATGTAAATTGAAAGTAATTGGTAGTTGACTCTTCAGCAAGGATTAATAGGCGTCCTTACCCATGTAATTAAGAACACGCACTTCGTATGAACGTACGTGTAGCCGTAGGCTGTTAATTACAGTGGTTTAATGCGTTTGATGACCACGGTTTTGTCATAAATTAGTGAGTGTACTTGGTATGAAGTATATTTCTTCCATTGTCTTTAAATTACTTATTGTTTGTCTCAGACATTAAGTAGGATTTAATTTATTTCGAATTCTTTCATGATGATAACATTTATATAAAAGACAGTATATTAATTTAATTCGATTTTTCTTCAAAGAAATTTCCATACATGTATACGTGTATGTCTTATCGTATTTAAAATTTACTAAATGATATCCTCGATGTAAGATATTTTATGCGTATTGAAGGGAAATAACAGGAGTCGGGGTCGCTCAGTCGGTATAGCGACTGGCTACGGGCTGGACGACTGAGGGGTCGAAGTTCGAGTCCCTGTAGGGTCAAGAATTTTCTCCAAATCATCCAGACCGACTCTGGGGTCCAACAAACCTCCTATCTGGTGGGTACCGGGGGCTCTTTCCCCGGGGTTAAAGCGACCAGGGCGTGAAGCTGACCACTGACCTCCAGCTAGTCCCGAGATCAAGAAAATGTGGATCTATACATCAACTCCCCCATACGCCTTCATGGCGTAGTGCTTAATTAGTTGAACATGGGGACAACTTTAGCTTTTGCCCTCGATGTAAAGTCCTTATAACAGGAACCCAGTGCCTGGGGGTGTAATTAGAATGATGAAGTCAAGGATGAGGTGGGCAGGGAATGTAGCACAAATGAGGGAGAATAAGAATGTATATAGGATATTGTGGGAAAACCAGGAGGAAAGAGACCACTCGGAAGACTAAGGCGTAAGTGGGTGGACAATATTAAAACGGATATTAGAGAGATAGGATGGGATGGTATGGATTGGATTGTTCTGGCTCAGGATAGGGACCAGTTGAGCGCTCTTATGAACACGGTAATGAACTTTCGGGTTCCATAAAATGCTGGGAAATTCGTGAGTAGCTGCAGAAGGACTCAGTAAGTAAGTAAGTGGCTAGATACGGGAATTACCGAGTAGATTCTAAAGGGTTCTGACGATGGTACAACAGTCGTGGTTACTGCGTTTTCGAACTCTGTCCATCGTCCGGTATACTAAAGAACAAAAAAACACTGGAACTCTTCGCGTATTCAGGTGAAGAAGTGAGAGACATCTAGTACTGGGTCCATATAGTAGGTGTCTCCCACCTCTCATTTGATATGCAAACAAATCCAGTTTCCGAAACGTCGTGTTCTTTACAATACTGGGCGACGGACGAAGCCAAAAATCCAAAGTAATTATCAAATTTTCACGGACATTTCACAAGTATGATTGTATTGCCGATAGTAACTGCGCTAAAATAATTACACACGGTTTCAGGATTTGAATGACGTTAAAATTTTGCATATCTAAAGTTGCCTCATGTTATACAACAGAAAAATATGCACTAGATAGAATACATTGAACACGCGCAATACACATGTAACAGTAAAGCCAAACAGAGCGTCGCAGTCCTAGAGGAAGTGAGTGCTACGAGATAAAGGGACTACTTCATGGCCGCCATTTTCCATACATGGTTCCTGAAGCAGGTCATAAAATGCCCGTCGAGATGGCCCCTTTTCAAGGGTTCATTTAGCACCAAGTGCAAATAAATAAATATTACTATATACTGATAAAACTGCAATAATTTAAACATGACGCAATGGGGACAGAAAACTTATCATATTTCACGAAGATAAGTATATCATTTCATCTGCTTATGTTTTTAGTGAAGATGGTGGGCTCCAATTTGCATACTCGCAATCCACTCATAATATCCAACACTGGAAAAATACGATCTAAAGGTTTCAAGAAGCTCCTTTATACTTGGAGAAGAGTACAAGTAATGCTTGCTACCACACAGCCCAGAACCTTTTGTCTTCTCGTCTGCTGTCCAAAAACATAAAAATTAGAATATACAAAACTATAACTTTGCCTGTGATTCTGTATGGGTGTGAAACTTGTTCTCTGACATTAAGAGAGGAACATAGACTGAGGCTGTTTGAGAACAGGGTGTTTAGGAGAATATTTGGACCGAAGAGAGATGAAGTGACAGGAGGGTGGAGAAAACAGCATAATGAGGAGCTTCATAACTTGTACTCTTCTCCAGTTATAATTAGAATGATCAAGTCAAGGAGGATGAGATGGGCAGTGCATGTAGCACGAATGGGGGAGATGAGGAATGCGTATAGGATATTGGTGGGAAAGGCAGAAGGAAAGAGACCACTGGGAAGACCAAGACGTAGTTGGGTGGACAATATTGAAATGAATTTTAGAGAGATAGGATGGAGTGGTATGGACTTGATCGATCTGGCTCAGAATAGGGACAAGTGGAGGGCTCTTGTGAACGTAATAATGAACTTTCGTGTGGCATGAAATGCTGGGAAGTTCTTGAGTAGCTGCAGAATTGACGGTTTCTCAAAAAGGGCTCAGCTCCGTAATGATTCTGATGATGACAACGTATGCGGTTTCATAGGGGGGATAGTCTCACTATTGTAATGTAATCTTCGGGGACCAACAGGAGCACCCTTATTATTGACGCTAGATTGTTTCTACTCGCGAAGAATCGACCTATAACAAACTCATGAATATCGAATAGGAATAAAATGTTTCCAAACCGTTTAGGCGCTAGCGAGGCACACATGCGTGCCCTGTATATATATATATATATAGACGGCGTTTCCAAAAACCATTTATTTTCGTGTTAACTAGTCCGAGGGCGTGCAAATCTATGAGGTTCTCGAGATGGCTTCGTCACGACAGAATACCTTCTCATATATACTACGTTTATGAGAAATCATAAAGACGTAAAAATAAAGAAATAATATATAATTTTATCTGCTGTTGCGTATGGGTGTGAAAATTGGTCTCGTACCCTAAGGATACATATTAGTCTGTTCAATTAAAATAATCAATTTTATCCTACATATTTCGGCAAGTTTCCCACAGGTGATCGAAACTTTTTAATTCACTGTATAAAGCAAATATTTAATGTAAGATTTATTGGCATTTACACTTGGTTAAACACCCCCTGAAGATGGTACTACTCTGCCTAAATATAGAGACTGAGCAAACTCACTTACGAATGAAAGATACAAAGGTAATGAACACAGGTTAAGTTTATGTGAGAACAGAAAGCTGAGGAGAAAATTTAGATCTAAGAAAGAGAGGGTGTTAACAATTATGGGGAAATTTGCATAGTGAGGTGTTTCATAATTTACACCCTTCACCCAACCTCCTATACAATGGGTACCAGGGGTTTTCCCCGGGGCGTGAAGCTGACCACTCACTTCCAACTAATGCCAAGGTCAAGAAAACATGGATTTATATATCCATTCCCCATACACCTTCATGGCGTAGTACTTAATTCGTTAAGCACAGGGACTAATTTTACTGAGTATTATTACGGAAACCAAACTGAGAACTCCACAGAACGTTCCTTAGATATTACAGTGAGGGCTGAAGGAACCCATTCGCCTGCTCGTGTATGGAGAGGCAAACATCAAGACCGACAAGTGGAGAAATCTTTGAATTTGTTCGTTAATTTTGTTTCCCCATCGGTCACTGTTTTTCTTGACACGTTGACCCGATACTGACATGTGTATAAGAGCCTTCATTTGCACGACGCTGACGTAATTATACCTCCGAATGTAAGGAAGATATTAGAACGAATTACAACGGCGACTAGTAGGCACGGCTTCCGTTGTAGAGAGATGTCTGGCAGGTAGAAATTCTGTCAGACTGGTGAACTGCGTGTAAGTGAATATCTGGGCCGTGCCATAGCTCAGGCGGTTAGTCGCCGGCTTGCCACAGCGGCGACCCGTGTTCGAACCGAGGTCAGCTCATGTATTTGTGTTGGACAAAGTGGCGCTGGGGCAGGTTTTCTCCAAGTACTTCGGTTTCCCCTGCCAGTTCTCATTCCACCAACTGCTCCACACTCATCTATCATCCGGGGGTGGTACAATAGGCCAATAGTGGCCGACGTACCAAGTGGACTCAGTCTCACCTCACCCCAAGTAAAAAAAAAGTGAATATATGATGTTCATTCTGTTCTTAGATTGTTTCACCGTGTGGTTATGGGATATGCAGACGTTTCGGAGGTACATACTGCCTTCACCTTCAGTGTCGAAATGTCCACACGGTGCAATATCCCAAGAACAGTATTAATATCGATAACTTATCACGGTAAAAATGTATTATCGTTAAAATCAATACTTCTCGACCTCTTTTTATGGATAATTACTATAATTACTATATAAGATTACAGGTCAAGAAATATTGATAATTACAATAAAATATTATTAACAGTGACATTGCGTAGACTAATAATGAGGTTAAGATTGTCTTATTGCATTATTTTCACAATTCCTACGCGCGTCTATGGCGTAGGGTAAATCAGGGCGAAAACTTTTACCATACATTTGGCAAATGCGTGACCGCCTCTCTGGTCTACTGGTCAGAGTTCCTGGCTACAGATCCAGAGATCCGGGTTCGATTCCTAACGCTACCAGATTTTCTGAGAACTAGTGGGTCTGGAACGGGGACCACTCAGCCTCGTGAAGATAAATGAGGAGCTATTTCAAGGAAATAGCGGCTCCGGTCTAGAAAACCGAGATTAACGTCCGTGGGGATCCGTTGCGCTGACCACGTGACACCCTATATCCGCTAAAGTTGGCCTTAAGTTCGCCGACAAGCGGCGGTCGCTCGGTCGGTATAGTTCACTTGCAGACTACAGGCCACGGAGTTTTTTTTTGGCAAATGCGTTGAATATTATAAAAGTCTTTATGCAAATCCAGCATTATTATTAATTATTATGAAGGCAGTGAAGTTGAATATTTGCCTGAGGTAAAGCCGATCTTGACACTACTACCTCGTGCTCAATATATTAAGCAAATTGTTAACTTTACTTTGAAAGCTCTTATTTCCTTCCGGAACCATTCTAGTGCGGTTCGTATTTGGCGAAGCAGCTAATGCTTATTTAGCCTGTAGGAGCGCTAGTGTCTCCGGTTAACAAACAGCAACAAGTTACGTTGAACGAGTCCCCTATCTCCACACATAACCCTAAGCACTGGTTGGGATATACAGTTCGTCGTTTTTTTTTCAATTTAATTAATGACGTTTTCCCTTCTGAATATGTCGACTGGTAGGATGATTATGAATGATAAATCTATAGAATATTCCATTGGTAGTCCATCTGAAGGTAGTAGTCAGTAATTTATGTGGAGATCCTGAAGACAATGACAGAGAGTCTCAGGTGAAAAATCGAACGAGGAATTTACGTGTATAAAAAACTCCGTGGCCTCTATCCACAAAAGTTGGAACGAACTCTACCGACAGAGCGACCTCCGCTTGTCGGCGAAGTTAGTGCCAACTTTTGCGGATAGAGGATGTCTCGTGGTCAGCGCAACGAATCCCCACAGTCGTTAATCTCGGTTTCCTAGACCGGAGCCGCTGTTTCCTTGAAACACCTCCTCAATTATCCTCACGAGGCTGAGTGGACCCCGTTCCAGACCCACTAGTTCTCAGAAAATCTGGTAGCCCCGGGAATCGAACCCGGACCTCTGGGTCTGTAGCCAGGAACTCTGACCACTAGACCACAGAGGCGGTCGTTGCGGGTATAAAGCATGTTTAATTTAAGGAATACTATATCAGTTGCAGAAGTTATTTGTTGGAAGGGAGTTAAGTGCAGTTAACTGGATATTAGCATATTTGGGGCATTGTCACGTCCTACGCCACAGAAAATCCAAGAAAAAATTCCGTAAAAATTATAATTGCGTCATGTCTTGCTGTAATTCTCGATGCAGCTTCTTGTGGACATATATAAATACATTTCAGTGGTATGATATGATTCCGAAGCAGCTAAAACTGCCTTTCAGCCTTCATTGGCTAATCGCAGTTGACCCCAAACCTCTCCCTCTAATCACGCCAACACTGTCATGATAGAGATCAGATTCTTACATTCTAGCACTTAGAAACTTCCAGTGGAAAACTCCTTCAAATTCTATGCAACGAGGGCCTCCTGTACTTGCTCTAATTTTGTTATAGCTGGTTTCAGGGAGGGGGGGAATAAGCACTACAAGGTGCCAATTTCGCTTCGTCAGTTATTTCTGAACAAAAAGTCCATATTTTTATGGTATTCGACTTTGCCTTCATGCCACTATAGGTAAATTTACGTGTGTAGATAGGTAGCTAGTAGATATTTATTCTTAATATTTTACTTGTGTTGTGTTACAGCAAAACTGTATTTTATCTTTGTACAGTAAGTTGATGCACTATGCTACAAGCCGGAAGTTCGCGGTTTCGATTGCCGATGAGGTTATCAGGGTTTTCAATTGACTTCATCCTTCCAGCCGCACTATGGCCCTGGGATCGACTCAGCCTCTAACAGAAATGAGCACCAGAAATATTCCTGGGGAGTAAAGGGAGGCCGACGCGTAAGGCTAACAACCTCACCGCCTTCAGTGAGCCGATTGTCTAGAAAATGTGGGAACCTCGACGTCTCACAACCCTTTGGGCCTCCACGGCCTGATCATCATCATCATCAGTAATCTGTCAAGACGACAGGTCCACAGTCTCTTTCAAAACAATTCCTCCACTTAATGCGATCTAGAGCTTTCTCCTTCAAATGACAGTATCCTCTTCTGTCCCCAAGGTCATCCAGCATCTTCTTACGTCTTCTTCCTCGTCTTCTTGTCACTTCTATCCGCCCATCTATCTTTCCTTCGATAGCTTCTTTTAGAAGGCAGTTTCTGCGTAAAACATGACCAATCCAATTAGCCTTCCGTTTTCTTATTTCATGTAGGATATTCCTCTGCTCACTGACTCTAATTAACACTTCTTCATTTCTCACATAATCGGTCCAACTGATCTTCTTCATTCTTCTCCAACACCATATTTCGACACTTTCCAGATGTTTCTGATCTACTGCCCTAAGTGTCCATGTTTCAGCCCCATACAGAGCCATGATCCAAATGTAGCATTTCACTAGTTTCTTCCTCAAATTTAAGTCCAATTTGCTCGTAAAAAGATTCTTCATACAGGGATAAATTTAATTTTACTTTGTCTTACGATCAACCAGTTCAAATTCTAAGATCTTTAATTTTTATTTAATAAAGAAAAATGGATCCATATTTATAATAAGATAGTATAGAAACCAATAACGTTTCAATGATTAACTTTTCCGACTTTGTACCGCCTGAAGATGAGCAATACAAGTCGAATATTGAAACACCGCAAAAGTTATATTGTCACTTCCTAAGAAATGTAAGCTGCAGCTTCAGTGACAGCTTAAGATATTTATTTAGGGTTTATTTAGGCCCGCAATTAGGAGCTCAGACTGTACGGCATCCTATAATAGGATTATTAACTTACAAACAATTGAGAGGACTCCGTCACAACAAATGTCTGGAAGAATTGAGTAATACAGCTCGAAACTTTAAGACATTTCGTGTTTCGGTTCTGATTCCATCCAATACATTCTAAACACAAGCCAGAAGTGTTAGCGCCCGAGCAAACACGGTTGTTTACAAGTGCGCAGGAATTTCTCCCCTTTATAGGTTACCATGGTCTAAGGCATGTACTGTCTTCGCTCGCTTGGAAACCGGGATCGTGGGTTCGAATCCCACTCAGGGCATGGATGTTTAGTTTATGTGTGTGCGTCTTTCTGTGCTTGTGTACAGGTAGAGTTCTTGCGACGAGCTGATCACCCGCCCAAGGAGTCCTACCGAATGTGTAAGATCTAGAAAAACCGAAGTGAACNTATAGATAGATATCGGCCGCGCCATAGCTCAAGCGGTTAGTCGCTGGCTTCCCACAGCGGCGGCCCGGGTTCAATCCCGTGTCTGGTCAAGTGGGATTTATGGTGGACAAAGTGGCGCTGTGGCGAGTTTTCTCCGTGTACTCTGGTTTCCCCTGCCAATTTTCATTCCACCAAATTTTCCATCATCATAATCACCCAGGGCAGGCTACAATAGGCCAATCAGTGGCCGCCGTACCGAGTGGACCCAATTGGACTCCACCTCCCACTAAGCGAAAATTAGGTGGATGTACGGATAGATAGATACATTGTTGGTTGGGTGAATGAATGAATGAATGAATGAATGAATGTATAAGGGGTGGGCCTTCTCGGCCCTTGCACCGCGGCCTACAGTGGCCTATTGTGCTTTAGATAAATAGATAGATACATAGATATCACTCATACTCGCGCACGCACGCACGCCAGAAATGGGTAGTAAGTTATGAGCGCATCAGTTTGTCTGTGTGTTTCTATGCGTTGAACTTTTGAACAGATTGGTTGACTTTAATGAAACCTGGTATGAGCCTTGTGCCACTGGAGGACATCGTAATCTTGCATATCTTAATTCGCTGTATTAAGTAATAACATCATGGCGGTTCCTCAAAAATTTACGATAAACATCTTCGAAATATATGTAAGTTTTTTCTAGTTTCGCAGTTTAGGTGTTTTTTTAATGCACTGTGACACGGGAGCAGCATGAAACCTGTATTCATTTCTCAGTTTGATACCAGTAACTAACGAACTAGACATGTGTGGCATTTCATATACAGATCATAAAAATACCCAACTATTTTGCATGAAGTATTATGCATAAAGAAAATTAACGAATATGACTACGGCGTGAATGTCCGTTGTAATATCTGACAAATTCTAACGTCCACAGAGTTTGTATTTAAGTTATAATTTCTTCCCGAAGTGATAATAATACTACTACTATTACCACTACCACTGACTAACTCCATGAAGCTGAGCCCCTCTTGAGAAGCCACCAGTCGCTCAACTACTCACGAATTTTCCAACATTTTATGGAACCCGAAGGCTCGTTACCGTATTGACAAGAACCCTTACTAGTCCCTATCCTGAGCCAGACGACTCAAACCAACACCACATATCCTATCTCTCCAAGATCCATTTTAATATTATCCTCTACATAATTCTAGGTCTAGGTCCGGCTTTTCCACCAAAATTCTATATGCATTCCTCTCATCCTCATGCGTGCTACATGCCCTACTCATCCTCCTTGACTTGATCGTTTTAATTATACTTAGAGAAGATTACAAGCTATGAAGCTCCTCATTATGCAGTTTTCTCCAACGTCCCGTTACTTCATCTCTCTTCGGTACAAGCATTCTCAGCATCCTGTTATTATTATTATCACCACGACGTGTAACTTACAACTTCAGGTAGTCAAACTCTTTTAACTGAGGTAGCACGAACATGTGTACAAGAATGCAGCATGTTGGCCCTGAGAGGTCTGCATTTTATTGTTACTATCACTGCTCTTCGGGCGCCACAGTCCATGATAAACCTTGACCTCTGTAGTTGGTAGGACTCCTTGGGGGGGGGGGACGAAACCAGACTGACACAAGGCCACTATGTAAACAGGACAACACACATCATTGCCTCGAATTGGATTCGAACTCACGAAAGCACTGCTTTAGCGGACGAAGACATATCTTGAACCGCGCGGCCACTGTGATCGGAGCATTTTTTTGTTGTTGCATTGCCTACAAATGGTACTTCCTACAACATAGAGATTTTTAGCTAGTAGGGGTTTGCGCAGTATGTAAGCAAAGCTTGTATCTGCTCGTGTACAGAGTGCAGCTGGCTACAGTGAGACACAGTGCTTGTCTAATTGGAACTTTGTAGCAGTCACAACTTAGCTGAGGTGGGTACAAGACAGAACATCAGTTCCTCAGACCTTACAGTAAACTCATATATATCTATATAACTGTCAGCTTATAATTTGTCAAAGTGAAGTTTATAAATCATTAAGAAGGCTGCAATTGTGAAATATTTCGAAACTACGACGGACAAAGGATCCATGAAATAGAGAAAAAAGTGTAACAAAAACTTTCTTAATAATTCTTAGAACAATTAAAGTAAAGGGTTAAAAATGCGATTAAATTACGATACAATAAATGCTTAAACTAATTATTTCTTTTGCGCAATTCGCTCGGAAAACTGTCACTTGGTGGACAGAGGAGATAGGATCATAATACAAGGTGAGCAAACGGCATAACGAAAAGATTATTTTTAGTACGTGTATTTAAGAAGTATATTTTGATTTTTTAGCTGTCCTTATATCGAAAAGTACTCTATTGAATGGAGTAGGTTTTCAGTTTCATTCATGGTTATATGTTCGTTCTGGAAAATGTNTGAATGCTGTGGGGAGGGGCGGCTCAGTTGTGAACATCATCAGAAGGAATACGGTAACAAATACACAAACAATATTCTTGCTGCGAAAAGTAGCAGTGATTACAATAACAAATTATTAGATTTTTATGGCACCGTACTCGAACCCTGCCCATCAGAGTGCCAGGCGGTCTTCGCTCGCTTCAACACTGGGATCGTGAGTTCGAATCCTACTCAAGGCATGGATGTCTATTTGCGTTTATTCTGTGTTTGTATTAGGTATGGGCCTTGCGACGGACTGATCCTCCATCGAATAGATAGATAGATACTGGAACACTAAGAAGTGAAACTAATTAATGTAACGCAATGAAAACTGAAATCTTAACTGCCGCTAAACTTCAGAACGAAAGCACTGTAAATGTACTGGACACCGTATTCAGGTCAGCAGAACATATTTTGATTCTCATTAAAATTGTATTATATTATTATTATTATTCCTTTCGTTGTGGTGTCGGTAATACTCGAATACATCGCGTGTGTCTGCGATCAGATGAGGCCGACCAGGCTAGGGTCACGGTCGGGGGTGAGTCTGCTTTCAAGTGTGACGCACTTGCCAAATTATTAGGCTCTACCCCGACAGAGCCACCGAGCTCTCTGTTTTATGAATAAGCTACGAGTCGCGTTTCCCCTATCGAGGTCTTTTCGCCCATTATTGTTTTGAATACTCAGCTCAAGGCTGTACTACTCGTGTTGACCGAATCCCTAGTGGATATGAT
>NW_019720169.1:1121728-1134147 GCF_002891405.2 Cryptotermes secundus
GGATCCTGTCCGCGGAAATCCCCTACGAGAACGCGGTTAGTTTTCAGCGCGTACCTTGCCTATAATTACGACCTGGACCGAATTGCCGTACGGAGACGTTGCTGAGACTTGCAGAATTATCCGATCCTGATAGCTGATACAGATACAAGACCGCCACATGCTGGAATAGCGGCTATCAAAACGGTTAAACTTCGTAGACAGACGCTCACGAGCATTGAAACTCTCTGTCCGTGCTCTTCATTGCAAAAACCGAAACGCTTATGGCACTATTTGTTTCTCGGTTACTGCTAACGATATACACAGGTCACTGAAGGAGCAATTGAGTCTTAAAAAGTTGGTCTGCGCCAGACTCAAAAACTAAATTAACACTATGCTTCCATTCATATTTCCGTTACGGAGGACGAATTTCCACTGGTGTTCGTACTTCCGCATGCTTAATTACTTCATATGGTAATGCTTGCTACCATTCAGGCCAGAGCCTTTTGTCTTCTCGTCTGCTCTCTAAAAATATAAGAATTAGAATATACAAAACTATAATTTTGCCCGTGGTTCTGTATGGGTGTGAAACTTGGTCTCTGACATTAAGGGGGAACATAGACTGAGGGTGTCTGAGAACAGGGTGCTGAGGAGAATATTTGCATCGAAGAGAGATGAAGTGACAGGAGGTTGAAAACTGCATAATGAAGAGCTTCATAACTTGTACCCTTCTCCAAGTATGATTAGAATGATCCAAGTCAAGGAGGACGAGGTGGGCAGGGCATGTAGCACGAATGGGGGAGACGAGGAATGCATATAAGATATTGGTGGGAAAGCCAGAAGGAAAGAGACGACAGGGAAGAACAAGGCGTAGGTGGGTGGTCAATATTAAAATGGATCTTAGAGAGATAGGATGGGATGGTTTGGATTGGATTGCTCTGGCTCAGGATAGGGACGAGTGGAGGGTTCTTGTGAACACGGTAATGAACCTTTGGGTTCCATAAAATGTTGGGAAGTGCTTGAGTAGCTGCAGAATTTGTGGCTCCTCAAGAAGGGCTCAGCTCCATGAATACGTCGTAAGCTTACGCCTGAAGCGGGATCTTTCGACCGACTCTGGGCCCACCCAGCCCCTTAACTATTGTGTACCGGGGCTTTCTCACCGCTAGTAGAGTGACAGGGACGTGAAGCTAATCATTCGCCTCCATCTAGTGCCGAGGTCAAGAAATATGGAGCTATACCTCCATTCCCCCCATATATTAGTCATGGCATAATGCTTAACTAATTAAGCATAGGAATAATTTTACTATTACATATTTTGATATCCTCCTATCTACTTCTAGGTCTCCCTAGTGGTCTCTTTCCTTCTTGCTTTCCCACCAAAATCTTGAATGCATTCATATTCGCCAAAACGCGTGCTACATGGCCTGCCGATATCATCCTAATTGACCTGATCATTCTGGCGGAGTATGTGGTAGTTGAAATAGGAACGTAAGGTGGCAACAGGAAACAGCACTGAAATGTCTGCTAGATCCGTTGGTATCCCAGTAGGAGCAGAGAAAAGTAGAAGTTATTCCAGGGATGGATTAATTAAGCACCACGCCATGAAGATATGTTTGAGGAATGGAGGTATAGCTCCAGTATATGCAGGTGAGCATTCAGCTTCAAGCCCCTGCCGCTTTACCTCCGGCAAATGAGGCCCTGGCTGGGTGAGCCCCAGAGCCGATCTGGACTTTACGGAAAAGAGAAAGTATCTTGTCTCTTGCTGGGAATCGAACCCCAACCTCTCGATAGTTCAGCCCCTACCTCAGTAATATCAATTAGTTCCACAGTCTCACGCGCAACGCTAATGTTCTGTAGAACTTATTAAAATCTTATTGACACGTAGTAAAGACAAGCAGCGGCACGCACACAGGAAGACTACACAGGATAACACCTATACAGTGTGGAAACAAGAACTAGCCACTGCAGCACTTTAGACATAGGGCGAGTAACCCTAACAATTTTAAATTTTAAATTTAGAGAAAATTTTAAAGGATTTTAAAATTATAACTAAAGATTTTATAGTGCTACTACAGGAAAATCAAAATTGACGTGTGCAAAATAACCTACATACCAGACAGATATCAACGAGGTAGATGTTGACAATAACGAAGAAAATAACAATGTGTTTTTTAAGTGTTAAATTTTAGACTGGGTTCAGTGTGGCAGCAACGTAAGAGTATACACCTGATGATGGCCGTTAGAGGCCGAAACATGTAGTGTAGAAGAGAGCAAGATCAAAGACATATAAATGTATATTGTTTGCACTTAGGACGGAGTTTGTATCATTTATCGTTATTAAAATCTATTCACTTTAAAGTTTTACACTACATGTTTCGACCAATGTGTTCACCATCAGGTGTTAAAAATTATGGGTGGGGAAACTGATGGCTTCTGTATCGTTGCTTAGGTTGTTAACATGCAGTTAACAGTGCGCATGCGTGACTGTAACATGTATAAATTCTTATATTAAAATTCTTGTATGCGTAGTTTGTTATGTCTTGTATTTATTTGTTTTTGTACTTACTCGAGGTGAAGGTTGTGCTCCTTCATGTTATGTTATATGCATGTCATGTCAAATGTTTGCTGAGTCGGACTGGTTATTTTTTATATATAAATCAGTTCGATTCCCTGCGCCACCAGATTTTCTGTGAAGTAGTGGGTCTTGAACGGGGTCCACCCAACCTCGTGAGGATAATTGAGGAACTATTTCAAGGATATAGCATCTCCGGTCTAGGAAACCGAAATTAACGACCGTGGGGATCCGTTGCGCTGACCACGCGACACCCTCTATCGGCTAAAGTTGGCACTAATTTCGTCGACAAGCGGCGGTCGCTCTGTTGGTATAGTTCGCTTGCGGACTAAAACCACGGATTTTTTTGTTTGTATATACAAAAGTGCCTAGGCAATGCCCATCCGATCCTCTGTAGCACTTTTTTATAAATATATTCTATCATGGCTGTCATCCCGCGATTTTTGAACATCTCGCTTAAGTCTAAGACTGAACTATTACTATTTTGTACATATATTTCTTTTCCTTTTTTAAATACGAGTACATTTATTAACAGACGCCTTGCACAAATATTTTTTTTCTCTACCCTTAAGAGCTCTGTAATTGATCTTGTGTATTTTTGTTTGTTCTCATTCTATTCTCTCTGAGAAGGTCACTTCCAAAATAAATCGGGCATATTTTCTCAAAGACTGGAAAATGATCTTGGATTTAAACATCACATTGAAATATCAAATCATTCCCATTTCTTTCCCCCCCCCCCATATGTATTCGGCTTCTTGACTTTTACGTGGATATTAAATGACTATTTTTCGTAGATTTTAAAACGTAGGTTGTTGCACTTGCAGCGTTCTCCCAGGTCTTCACAGCCATTGTGGCTGGTCTGATCCTACCAGTCGCGGGTTTTATTTGTAACTGCATTTCCCAGGTCTTGCGCTTCGGAATTTACCTGTTGAATTAACCCGTCGTTCATGTGTACTCCATCTTCACTCATTATATGTATATATAAAGTATTTTTCTAATGTATTAAGATATTTCCCTTTTTTTTCTCCCTATTTTTATAACTTTCATATTATCAGTTGTTATATTTCCATATGCATGTCCTGTATTTAATATATGATTTGAATATCCTGAGTTGCCGTTGTTATGCATTATGTCCTGTACATGTTCTTTGTATTTGGTGTGGAATGTTCGGCCTGTTTGCCCTATATATTTTAGTGGGCAGTCCATACGTCTTACTTACGAGTAGTATACGCCACATTTTTCATATACAAAACATAGTAAAACACCTCCCGCAAACAGATAAATGCGATACATCGATGTCTATAACCCGATATTCGAGGTAATGCAGGAATTAGACACCAGATAGCGACACATACACACTATAAAAGAAACCAGCAGTCCGACTCAGCAAGCATTTGACAACAAGACACGCATATGACACAACAGGAAGGAGCACAACCTGCGATCTCGAGTAAGTACACAAACAAATAAATGGACGACACATAACAAACTTCGCATACAAGAATACTACGTATTTATACATGTTACAGACACACATGCGCATTGAGGGGACTATGTATTAACAACCTAAGCAACGATACAGATCAGTTTCACACGTGATGATGGCCATATTAGTTGAACATTTAGTGAATAGCTTTTAATAAATTTTATATAATATAGGGTGTCCGGATGAAAGGTATTTAAATGAAAAAAAATTATATCTCGGAAACTAATTGTCATACACGTATCCTGTTTATGTCATCGGATAGGAAAACTAAAAGTTTTTTTATACGCGCATGCGCCGCTACATTTCTGCCACCAAGTTAGGAATCACCTGGACAGAGAGATGGCTGGGATATGAATTGGCAGACTTGGACCAATCGCTTGGCCTCCTAGGTCGCCAGATTTAACACCACTGGATTTTTTCTTGTGGGGTTATGTGAAGCACATTGTCTACCAGGTTAAGATCAACGACCTGCAGCACCTGAAAGCCCGCATAAGGGACGCTGTGGCTATGGTAACATCAAACATGCTGGATCGTCCGGATATTTGCCGTGCCACCAAGGGCAGCCCACGTTGAAATTTATTGAGAAAGTTCTATACTCAGAAAAAAACTTTGATAGTTTCCCTTTGTAGTGGTGTAACCCATTAATGTGTATAATAAATTATTTCTGAGATATAATGATTTTATTTTGGATGCCTTTCATCCGGACACCCTGTATTAGAGTTATACGTGAGACTGTGGGGCTAATTGATACAGAATGAAAAGCGCAACTGGATGCTGCCTATTAGTTGTACAAACTGAGCTCTTCTCAGCCACAATATTTGTAGATGGGTGCTGCAGAGGATTGTGAACTGTTTTATTGTGATTACGCATTTTCGATGAAGCCCGTTATATATTCATGAGATGTTTCAAGTTTACAGTATTTAGTCTCTTTCAATTGATTTCCTTCTCCACGTTTTCCCCGTTGATATTTCAACGGGCTTTATACTTTCAATATTTAGACCGACTATAAACGAGGTTTGAATTGGTAAACAGATTTATTGACTGCTCACAGGTCCTAACTACAAATAACTATAACACTATCGCTTTTTCTACACTTCACAGTTCAATAGAGCACATAGTCTAGTGTTCTCATTCTGTTACTAGACATTTCCTTGTAAAGGCTCCAACAATGGCTATTCCCTTGCCTCCGACTCAAGTCCTCTCTTCACAGACTCCCGTACAAAACTGCCTACTCAACTGACTAAGCTCCAAACCTCGTCTCGCTCATAACCTCTCGGCACGGACTACGTAGGCAACGCAGCTCTTCCACTATTGTAATCTAACTGATGCATTATTAAAACTTTGTTGCCTAGCAACGGGAACGTATTTATCAAGCCGTTGCCCAGAAACGGTCCTAGTATATTTTCCCATATCGCGGTCGTTGCGTAGCAACGGTTCTACACGCCGCCATACTATATAATTTTGTCACACATAAAAAGAATTTATTGAAGAATGTATGATGTGTAGCGGCGTCTTGAATAATGAGATTACAACATACAGAAGATCTCACGCAATTTGCTGTGAGATTGTAAACATGTGGAACGAGAAGACCTTGATGAAGGGCAAATCATATCGTAAAATCCTTGTGCAGGCTCTTGTGGCTTATTATGTAACTAAATCAACGACTTAAAAAATTAAAAGTCCAGTGACCATTCGCTCTAAAGCGGTCCAGGTCTCGGTACGATGGGAAACGAGGGATTAGGTGCTTGAACTCAACTCGCTGCGTTAATATTGACATTGCGCGTCGTCCAGGTGACACTGCTGGCGGACGCTCCCCCATCTAAGATGGCCTACCAAATATTTAAGAGATGTAAATTTAAGGTCAGGTTTTCCCTGTGGTTAATTAAGCACTACGCCATGAAGGCGTATGGGGGAGTGCATGTATAGATCCACATTTTCTTGACCTCGGCATTAATTGGAGGTGAATGGTTAGCTTCACGCCCCGGCCGCTTTACTCCTATGGAAAGGGTCCCCGGTACCCTTTGGATAGGAGGTTGGGTGGACCCCAGAGCCGGTCTGGACGACGTGGAGATCAGAAAATTCTTGACCCTTCTGGGACTCGAACTCTGAACTCTCAGTCGTCCAGCCCGTAGCCAGTCGCTATACCGACTACGATACCCCAGCTCTTAGGTGGAGGATAGGAGATATTAAAAATATAATTGATGAAGTGACATCGTCATTAATTAATTCGGTCTAGAAAACAGAGTTTAACGGCCGTGGGGATCCGTTGCGCTGACGACGTGACACCCTCTATCCGCTAAAGTTGGCACTAACTTCACCTACAAGCGGCGGTCACTCGGTCGGTATAGTTCGCTTGCGGACTACGGGCCACGGCGTCATTAATTAAGTACAGATAAACGAATAGGCAGAAAGAACTTTAGAAGGGACGCATTACAGAGGAATCAATGAGTAAGGATTTCGAATTAAATGCCAATTTGAGGAAGTTATATGGCTATGAAAACACGGCAAGGGACAAAGGCAATGGAAAAGATGAAATGTGATAAAAACGTAACAATTAAAAGTAGCGAGTTCAAAATATTTAAAAAGTAAAAACTGCGATATGAGGAAGAAAGAAATATTAAATTACAAAAAAAAATGCACGAAATATTTGCCAATTAGTTAGAAATATATCGCGGGAACTGGAAATTGCAGCGGGAAGAGTACCGCACTTATTTAGAAGTTAAATTTATTTTTTTTAATTCGCATATTGGAGGGGGAGGTGGAGTCCAGCTGGGTCCACTCGACACGGCGGTCACTAAATGGCCTATTGTACCTGCCCTGGGTGATTATGATGTTGGAGAATTTGGTGGAATGAAGATTGGCAGGGGAAACCGAAGTACTCTGAGAAAACCCGCCCCAGCGCCACTATATCCACCACAAATCCCACTTGACCACTCCCGGGATCGAACCCGGGCCGCCGCGGTGGGTAGCCAGCGACTAACCGCTAGAGCTATGGCGCGGCAAGTTCCTGCGTGTCCTCCAGCCGAACGACAGGAGCAGAAACCCGAACGTGGACAGTGACCTATTGGGAGACTAACAGCAGCTGAGGTGAGATCTTCAAGAAGCGCGGAGAGAGGACACAGAGAAAGGGACACAACAAATTAGCTACAATTTGAAGATCAATATTGTCACATATTTCGTAGGTAACACTGATCTCGGATTTGGCTAATGCGTTTATTGGACGATCTCTTTTACACCTCCAAGCACAATTATCATCCACTTACAGCGTCGTCAGACGTTTCTCAGAACACTTTTATATTTACTTCTTGCACCGCCAATCTCGGTGAAATCTTCTGTTCCCTTTGTCGGATGCGAGTTTCTTTCTGCTCCACTCGGAGCTACACTATGAACTCTAAACGTAAAACCAGACTGGTCTCCACGAAGCTGCACTTTCGGACGGAACAGAGCGCACTATGGAGGAGCCTTTGGTCTCGTCCGCTGTTATGCCACGAACCTTTTGTTGTCCTTTGATCTCCGGGGAAACGCATTTGTTGTTTAAGCGATTCCTAGGCAACGCCCCGCTAGGATTGCTTTTCCATGGAAGTATACATTCCAGATTCCTGGCAGCACGCCACAGTATATTGGAAGATAAATTAAGTAAAAGAAAAAAATAAATATATCCCTGTAACAGGCCGTGGAGGCCCATAGGGTTGTGAGATGTTGAGGTTCCCACATTTTCTAGACAATCGGCTCATAGATGGCGGCAAGGTTGTCAGCCCTACGCCCCGGCCGTCCTTTACCCCCAAGAATATCCCTGGTACTCATTCCTGATAGAGGCTGAGTCGACCCCAGGGCCATATTGCGGCTGGAAGGATTAGGTAAATTGAAAAAAAAATCCAATGACGTCATCGGGACTTGAACCCGCGACCTTCCGGCTTGTAGCATAGTGCTTCAAAGATAAATTAAGAAATAACAGAATTACATGATATGAGGATATTTTAAGAATGAACCGAAAGAAAAACCCAAAGAAGGTTTTTAACATAAAACTAAAAGGAAAAGGCTCACGAGAAAGACCAAGATCAATATGGAAATAACAGGTTAGGAGAGATGTAAAGGAGAATGAAGGAAGAGTAACAGAGCACAGAGACGGATGGAGAGGCTTCGTTTGAGTGAAGCACTGACTAAATTTTGTTGCGATATTATGCATACACACAAAGAATCGAGTACATAGTTTACATGCATACGCGAGTATTGAAAAGAAATGCCTCTGACGTCACTTTACCCGTGACTGCGTAAAAGCCGAGCAACTACTCTGGATTCAGTGGTGACCAATGTCCATTCTGAGCAGATGTTTCTCCAATATGAAAGTCCTCTTCTTTTCTAAGAAGTGGCTTATTTTGATAACACAGTCACGTGAAATAAACAGCTCTGCATTTCGAAATGTTGTTATGCATACCGCCTCTGTGGTCTAGTGGTCAGAGGTCCCGGGTACTATTCCCGGCGCTACCAGATTTTCTGAGAAGTAATGAGTCAGGAACGGGGTCCACTCAGCCTCGTGAGGATAACTGAGGAGATACTTGAATGGAAAAGTAGCGGCTCCGGTCTAGAAAACCGAGAGTAACGGCTGTGGGGATTCGCTGCCCTCACCACGTGACACCCTCTAACAACTGGCATCAGTTTGTTTCTATTGATATCTTTATAAGAGACATCTCCAACCGCTACACAACTTGATTTCACCGTGGGGTAAAGCTTCCGGAGCGTGAAGCTGACCACTCACCTGCATCTAGTGCTGAGGTCAATAAAGGTGGAGCTACACCTCCACTCCCCCATATATCTTCATGAGATAGTGCTTAACTAATTAATCACACAGGTCACTTTATTTCCATTTATGGCTCTACAGCCCTTGGCCGGCTTTCCAGTTTCTTAATCCTATACACAGTGTGTAGGACTCCTTGGACGGGGGATCAGCCCGTTGCAAGGCCTCTATCCATACACAGAATAACACAAACAGAGACATCCCTGCCTCCCGTGGGATTCGAACCCACGATTCGAGCGTTCAAGCGGAATAAGACAGTTCATGCCTTAGACCTCGCGGTCACCGTAATCGGCTTTTTATCTTACGGTAACATTCATGGACTTTGGCTGCGTACTTATATACTGTTTCTCTTGTAGGTAGGGTTAAATTTTTTTATTGCTAGTGGGGTGGGGCTAAGTCCCTTGTACTGCGGCCACTTCTGGCCTATTGTACCAGCCCCAGATGATAGGTGAGGGTGATTGTGGAGCAATTGGTGGAATAAAGATTGGCAAACATGTCCGACAATATAGGCTGTTTTCTGTGTGGTCCGCGAGAGGCCTATATAAAGGGGTTCATGATCGAAGCCAAGGCCTTCAGAACATTCATTACAGTATATTCCCTATTCAAAAGTGAGCAATTGAGCGCTAACATTAAAATGACCCTCCACAAAGCTCTCATTAGATCCGTAATGACTTAAGCTAGTCCCGCCTGGGAGTTTGCGGCAGACACCCATCTAGTGAAATTGCAGCGCCTGCAAAACAAGGTTCTCCGCACCATTGGCAATTTTCCAAGGCGCACACCGGTCCGCGATTTGCACATGGCATTTAAAATCCCGTATGTTTATACAGGAAACAAACAGAAGTCATACAAAATCATGAAAATGAGAATGTTCGCAACATCGGACAAGGCGAACCCCGACACAGAAAGTAAAAGAGGCTTGAACTTAGCGGCGGTCAGGCATACGCCCGTTCAAGTGAAGTTGCCGTGTTCAAGTGCCGTGGTAGAGATTACTACTAGAAATAGAGCATAATCTGCTGTACTGAGCCTGGATTGACAGAGGCCTTGTATATGTTGTACATAGACATAGGAATTAAGATAAAATTTGTAAATATATATAAATACTGACAATGGACTTACTAATACAGACTATGACTGATAAATGACAGACCCGAACTCTCGTCAGAGAGGTCGCTCCAAATGGACAGGACATTAACTTTCATATAAGGAAAAAACAACAAAAAAATGATCTGGTCATGAGCCCCAGCCGGGGCTCGACACCAAGACAGAGCGACTAACTGACCGTCAGTCGCAACGTGACTTGGACTTGGACAGGCAGTTCAGTTGAAATACAGCAGCCGCCGAAGCCAGTTGACGTCTGGAAGTGACCATAGCAGAAGAAATAATTGGGGCACTGAAATTGTGAGTTGTGTAAGTGTGGACAGAAGCGTGCAATAAATTCGCTAGATCCGAGACCGGCGTGAAGATATTTGCCGCGTCACGTGTAGCCAACACATGACAGTTCGTTTAGTGCTCGGCCCTAGGTAAATGAAATTATTATTTCACTCACCTGTCGCTTTATCAGCTTGAGGAGGCCCCCAGTATTCATTGCATGGTTCCTTTCTGGACCCTTCAGAGAATATGCTGGAATCTGCAAAGAGAAAAATCGTTACGTCTTCTTGAAATTGAATCTCGGTTGTACATGTCGTTTAATGCTTTTTTTTTTATTTAAGTCTATAATGTGTCTGAAATACTCTTTACCTTGATTCTGAGCAGAAAATGAAGGGAACGTTTATAAAATTAATATTGAATATTGTATTTAAGTATCCTGTTGCACTAATGTTGGAGGAGGGTGAGATGGGCGGGGTATGTAACACAAATGGAGAAGAGGAATGTATATAGGATATTGGTGGGAAAGCCAGAAGGAAAGAGACCACTAGGAAGACCAAGACGTAGGTGTGTGTGGACAATATTAAAATGGATCTTAGATAGGATGGGATGGTATTGATTGGATTGATCTGGCTCAGGATAGGGACCAGTGGAGGGCTCTTGTGAACACGGAAATGAACCTTCGGGTTCCATGAAATGCTGGGAAGTTCTTGAGTAGCTGCAGAATTGGCGGCTTCTCAAGAAGGGCTCGGCTCCATGAGCGAGTGAGAGTGAGTTATATAAATATAATCACTTGCATACATACATGAAACTCATTGTCTTGTCCTGTTTCTCTGTCACTACATGTTTCGGCCTCACGTACACCCATCATCAGGTGCTTGTCTACCTTGTCAATTTTTTTCCCCTGGATGTTAAAATTGTATAGCCCGTATGAACACAATGTTGATTATTATTTAATACATATAATTAGAATTAAATTTTTAAAAATGTTATTCCTCGTCATAGTTATCAGCAATTCATTGAAACACATTTTTCTGAGTGCATTAACTGATGTGTCTTGTTGCGCAGCGTTCCCTAGTCGGCACGTGGATATTTTGTGTGTTATTTACACAGCTCATATTCATGTTAAATGAATGTCACATACGTTAGAGTGACTTGCATTTCTTTTCCCACGCTGTTGGACTGGTTATATTGGTGCTGTATTTGTGCGTGTAAAGTTTATCCACGGATGGAAATATATGTATACAAATTACTGCAGAATCCTAATGTCACCAATATATTGACATCTGCAATAAACGTGAAACAGATCTCCACTTGCAAAGATGTAAAATTCGAGAGAACACTTTTGAAATTTCTGTACTTCTAAACTGAGCCCACCTCTCTTGTATTTGGAGGTCAAATTTTTGCTAATTATTGTGGGACTCTTGTAATATTGCGTCATATAGTACCGTTTCAATGCAACGATCTCGAGAAAGAGCACGTGTTGCTTGGTAGCGACAGGTAAACACATCAACGATATCCGAATTATCGCTAGGCAACCGCCCATAACAGCAACAGAGGGACTGTTGGAGGTGGTGTTTTATGTTGGGTCCGCCCAACGGATAAATAGCGAGGACCCCAGGCCGGCTCCCGTGTAGAGGCGGGGTCAAATACTTCCACCGTGACCCTGCGAGTAGTAGGAGGCGACGGAAAGGGAAGTGTCAAATCTGAGAAAATAAAATATGGTCGCGATTACCAAGGGACTCGGACCCGAGAAAGACTGCGCTGGCAAGGACCAGCAGCATATACAAAAGACAGACCAGTCCTCTCTTCAGGGAGGGCGTACCACAAAAAAAAGGCCATAACTGTCAAACAGTAATAAATATCTGGTCGTGAGTCCCAGATGGGGCTCGACACCAGGGCTTACTGACTGGCTGATAGTCGCAATATGACTTTGACTTTTTGGCTGAGAGAGTTCAGTTCCGGACAGTAACGACGTGGGCACAGAAGCTGGAGAATCTTCATTGTTAAGATCCGTTACCAGGAAACGAAGAGTGAAAGCATACTGAGAAGAAATGTGGAAATCAGCGATAGTGGTATAGTTGTTTGTAGTTACGACCTGTAAGTGGCCAATGAATCCATTTACCAATCCAAACCCCGTCTATAGTCAACACACATGACAGTATACAGGGCGAGGAACTCTGTATTTCAAACCCATTATTATTATTATTATTATTATTATTATT
>NW_019720169.1:1134156-1212623 GCF_002891405.2 Cryptotermes secundus
TCCCTCCCGGAGGACTTATTCCCTGAATTTTTCCGCCCTTAAAAATTCCACGACCTCCGCTGGGTTTGAACCCGCGTACCTTGAGTAATGAGATGGGAACGTTACCCCTAGACTACGGAGGCCGCTTTTCAAACCCATGCTTACATAAATAATTTCAAGCTAAAATCTCTGGAGAAGCTTACACGAGTATGAGGAAACCAAATGTTATGGCAATTGTCTTTCCTTCCAGCAGCTGACTGAAGAGTCTAATCAGTGCAGATCACATGGATCGAAGCTTGGTTCTCACGTGGGTTGGCCTATCACTAGCTCTCCTTGGCACAATACTTACTTTCAGCTGGAACAGTATTTTCAACTTCATCATAGCAAAGGTGAGTATTTTTGCGAAATCGAAGTTCTCAAGGGGATAATATTAATATACATGTCCTTTTTATTGATTCATACTGTGTAATCTGGTAGACATCAACATTTCGGAGGTATCCGCTGCCTCCAACTTCAGGGTATAAGAAATTATTCTGATGGTAAAGGCAGGAGACTCCGCCGAAAAGTTAGTACTAATTTTCTCCAGACGTCACTCTCTCATATCCCAAAAGACGGGAATTTCGGCAATCAATAATGTTCGGCCATACGAAATAAATTTACCTCATGACACCGGAAATAACCGTCAAGACCTTCGATTTACTATAAAAACGTAAAGTTTTCCTTTTGCTTAATTAGCTAAGCACTATGCCATGAGGACATATGGGGGAGTGGAAGTACAGCTCCACCGTTCTTGACCTCGGCATTAGATGGAGGTGAGTGGTCAGCTTCACGCTCCCGCCCCTTTACTCGCCCTCTATACCCTTTGGAGCCTGGATAGCATAGTTGGTATAGCGACTGGCTACGGGTTGGACGACTGAGGGGGCGGAGTTCCAGTCCCGGTAGGGTCAAGAATTTTCTCTTCTCCACGTCGTCCAGACCGGCACTGGGGTTCTCCCAACCCCCTATCCAATGGGTAGTTGGGTATATTTCCCCGGAGATAAAGCTGTCGAGTTGTGAAGCTGACCAATCACCTCCAGCCACTGCCGAGGTGGATCTATACATCCACTCTCCACACACCTTCATGGCATAGTGCTTAATTAGTTAAGCACAAGGGCAACTTAATCTTTTTACCCTTTAGATAGGAGACTGGGTAGGCCCCAGACCCGGTCTGGAAGTTCTATAGAAGAGAGAAATCTTGACTCTGCTTGGAATCGAACCCTGACCGTCCAGCCCGTAGCCCGTCGGGAGCTGGTACATAAGAGTACAAAATGTCTATAAGCCTGTTATAGTTCCATTTGGGGGGACAGTTGCACCAGATCGCCTTAGTGAATTGTTACTAAACTTGTTACGGAAGCATGACTCAGGAGTTGACGCTGTGTCCAGGAACTACGGCTGACGCCAACGTCCAGGGTTTACTCCATCTGGAGAAATACGCCCATTCCCTTGACGCTGGATTTCTACTTCTTCAACTGGACCAACCCTGAAGAAGTCATGAATGAAGATTCCAAACCTAATCTAGTGGAGATGGGACCTTACCGATTCAAGTGAGTATTGTTTACATCCTGTTTTGTATCATTACGGGCGTTATCACGGTCGGCAACACGATGCATGAGTAAATAGAATATTACTCTGTTAGTATTTGTTTTATTATACTTGCCGCTAGGAGCCGGGATAGCGCAGTCGGTATAGCGACTGGCTACGGGCTGGACGTGAGGAGCCGGGATAGCGCAGTCGGTATAGCGACTGGCTACGGGCTGGACGTGAGGAGCCGGGATAGCGCAGTCGGTATAGCGACTGTCTACGGGCTGGATGACCGATAGGGTCAAGAATTTTCTCTTCTCCACGTAGTCCAGACTTGGATCTGGGGCCCACTCAGCCTCCTATCCAACAGGTACCGGGGGTGCTTTCCCCGGGGCTAAACCTGCCGGGGCGTGTAGCTGACCACTCATCTCCAACTAGTGCCGAATTCAAGAAAATGTGGATCTATACATCCACTCCCCCATACGCCTTCATGGCATAGTGCGTAATTAGTTAAGCACAGGGACAACTTTACAGTCTTATTATATACCGCTACATATTTCGACCTGTCTGATCATTTTCACGTGGTTGCTTGAATATATATCGTCGCGATTGATTTATCGAATTGTTGGCAGTTACTCTGTGAATACCCGAAATTTAACAAAAATATTCATATTTATTATATTTTCTTTTTGTATTGCTAGTGGCGTGGGACTCAGTCCCTTGTACTGCGGCCACTTCTGGCCTATTGTACACGTACCAACCCCAGATGATAGGTGAGGGTGATTGTGGACCAATTGGTGGAATGAAGATTGGCAGGGGAAACCGAAGTACTCGGAGAAACCCTGCCCCAGCGCCACTTTGTCCACCACAAATCCCACTTGACCAGACCCGGGATCGAAACCGGGCCGCCGCGGTGGAAAGCCAGCGACTAACCACTTGAGCTATGGCGCGACCAATTTATTATATTTACTAATACGGATCGATGTTAAAATAAAGATAACAGGCCGTGGAGGCCCATAGGGTTGTGAGACGTCGAGGTTCCCACATTTTCTTTAGACAATCGGCCCACAGATGGCGGTGAGGTTGTCAGCTTTAGGCACCGGCCGCCTTTTACCCCCAGGAAGATTTCTTGTACTCATTTCTGTTAGAGGCTGAGTCGACCTCAGGGCCATAGTGCGTCTGGAAGGATTAGGTCAATTGAAATATCCACTGGCCTCATCGGGAATCGAAACCGCAACCTTGCGGCTTGTAGCACAGTGCCTCAACCAACTACGGTACTGCTTGCGCCTATTTAAGCTAATGTAATGAGATTTGTTTTGTGTAAGTAAAGCGACATTTCTGAAGTTCGTTGACAAGTGCGATCCTTCACAAAGAATTGTCATTTCACTTGAAGATCTTAAAAAATATATGTATAGGCTTTTATATTGCCAAACTGTCATGAAATTTGGGAATACTTAAGTCAGGTTCTTTAATCATTAAGTGATCAATATTGTCCCTAGAAAAACTCTAAGCTATTTCTTGATATATTGGTCAAAGTAAAAAGTAAAGTAAAGCTATCCCTGTAACAGACCGTGGAGGCCCATAGGGTTGTGAGACGTCGAGGTTCCCACATTTTCTCTAGACAATCGGCCCACAGATGGCGGTGAGATTGTCAGCTTTGCGCACCGGCCGCCTTTTACCCCCAGGAAGATTTCTGATACTCATTTCTGTTAGAGGCTGAGTGGACCCCAGGGCCATAGTGCGGCTGGAAGGATTATGTAAAATGAAAAAGAAAATCCACCTCATCGGTATTCTACCCCAAGACCTTCCGGCTTGTAGCATAGTGCCTCAACCACCTACGCTACCGCGTGCCCCCCAGCCCCATTAATGCGAATGTAATTGCTGAGTTGCTTTCTCTGTAGCTATTTGCCTTTTTAGCAGCTTTCGCAGTGACCTCAACGGGACTTGAACCAGCGACCTTCCGGCTTGTAGCATAGTGCCTCAACCAACTACTCTATCGCGTATTGGTCGAAAATGACTTAACTTTCTTTCCGCTCCTCAATACAAGTATTTTTATGTGTACCATTGTGAAACGACAAAGAAAATGGAACAAAATTCGGGAGCTAATAAAAGAAGTACATAATTTGGGAGTAGTTCTACATAGGAACACAACAAAATATATTCAGTTTATTCTCTTCATTTTCATGGTTTGAATGAAACATAGCCAATTTCCAAAACATTGTGGTATTTAAAATCTGTGACGATGGACAGAGCCGAACATAGTAGCCGCGCGGTCTATGCCATGGACTCTCTTCTCCCGCATGGACATCTTTGTGCGTTTATTCTGTGTTTGTGTTGTCCTCTGTAGATAGCGGCCTTGTGACGTGCTGATCCCACGTCCAAGGAGTCCTACCGACTATGTATAGGATTAATAAACTGAACAAGCTGCCAAGGTCCAACAGAGGACTGTAGAGACATACAGAGATGAGCAGACTAACAGGAAGTGTATTGTACCGAGAAACTATGGCCCCGTTTTATTTCACAGAGAATACCTGAAGAAGACAGACATCACATGGAATACCAACAAGACAGTAAGTTTCCGAAGACGCAGGATTTGGATTTTTGACGCAGAGAATTCCAATGGATCACTGAAGGACAACGTAACGACTTTAAACCCCGTGGCTGTGGTAATTATCAACATTTACCTGAAATATTAATTTAAAGAAAACATGAGTACCATGTTCATTTGAAGTTCATACAGTTTAAAAAATGAAAAATAGGCCTACTGTCTTCTAGTATGTGACGTTATGTAATCTTTTGGAATTTTACCGACATTTCGGCGTAACCTAATACATCCATCTTCAGGATGAAAGAGTAACACAAGCAAGCTACCAGCGAAAAGAAAATAGAAGATAGATCGCACAGCCTGGTGCTTGCTCGTCCATTTTCAAGATGGAATCAATGCGCTCTTCCGAAATGACGGTAAAATGGTAGCAGCTTGCGCCGTGTCACATACAAGAGGATACGTTTCTTTTGTTACATAGTTCACAACTGCCCACCACTGACCACCATTTTGACAAAGATAAATCCAGTGACTACCCTCACACCCAATCTCCTCAAGATCCACTCTGACATAACACTCTCTTCTACTCCTAGGTGATTCTAGTGGTTTCTGCGGCATGTAATCTGTAAGTATGGATGATTTACGATTCTGTATTTATTATCTCTGCAATGCATGCTGCATGTCGCAAGCGTTCAGTTGAAAAAACTCTGATGGTGTGTCTCAAGGGGCTTGACACCAAGACGAACTGATTACCGGTAAACCGCCAGTCGGGACTACAGGCAATACAGCTCCATTGTTGTTCTACACAGTGTAAAGTTCACCTTTACACACGCACAGGAATTCTCAGTCTTCACTAGTCGTATCCAACAACGGATATATAACCGTCTCATTGTAATTTCAAATCACATACACAGTCTTCCTTGCACATTTTAATTCATTTCTTGCCATTTCTACCCAATCGCCTTCGACTGCCATCTCCAAAACCCGACCCAGTTCTCGACAACATCTAACTCAAACGACCTTCTTCGAATGAACTCTCTCAACT
Organism: Cryptotermes secundus; assembly: GCF_002891405.2. Classification (NCBI taxonomy): domain Eukaryota; kingdom Metazoa; phylum Arthropoda; class Insecta; order Blattodea; family Kalotermitidae; genus Cryptotermes; species Cryptotermes secundus. The sequence continues at coordinate 1,139,283 of NW_019720169.1, forward strand.
CCTGATAACTGACCATTCTCAACTGAACCCTTCTTTATAATCAATTTTCACGGACCACACAGAAAATACAGCCTCTGTTTTTAACGAGGTGTGTTTATTGATCCGTTGCCTAGCAATGGACGTGCACGCGTTTGCTCCCGCGGGAGTATGTCTACCGAATAGTTGCCTGGCAATGGGTATACATGTCACAATACTCTCGATTAACATTTTGAAGCGTCAAATTTATTCAAATTCCTCTTAGTTCCTGAAGATGGAAGCAGTATATTCCTCCGAAACGTCGGTAAAGTTCTGCCACACTACACGGTGTTACAGCTCAGAGACTAGTATTCTGCATGAGCACCTCTGTTTCTACAACACTGCTATGTGTTCGGGCACGTCAGCACAAAAGCAAGGCGTCTGATTTGTATTCCGACAGTAACGGATTCGAATGCCAGCCATGGATCAGGGTGTCTCGAGATTCTTCGTAGTTCCCGTCAGTTCCGCCAAACGAATCCGATACAGTGGTTCTTCTTCAGGCACTCGCTGGGTCTGTGTGGATAAGGGAGTAGGCACGCAACCAAACCAGAGGGGATTAGAACTCGCGATTCGGAACGCGGTAGCGATAGCGTTGCTGGTCGAGACGCTATGCAACAAGCCGGAAGGTCGCGGGTTCGATTCCTGATGAGGTCATTGGATTTTTTCAACTGACCTAATCCTTCCAGCTGCACCATGGCCCTTGCGTCTACTCAGTTTCTAACAGAAATGAGCACCAGGAATCTTCCTGGGGAGAAAGGGCGGCCGGCGCCTATGGCTGACAACCTCACAGCCATCTATGAGCCGATTCTTACAACCGTATAGGCCTCCATGACCTGTTACAGGAATAGCTTTACGTTACCTATTTTAATATTTAAGGATTATTCTTCGGGTTTTCCTATACAAAGTTCAAATTACATGTGATTTTGGGACATATTATATGGGTTTGTTCATTTTTTAGCCTACTTGCCTTATTTTGAACAATAAATGAAGGATTACGAGGTCACCTGGCTGTCTGCGTGTAGCTACTCTACCGTTGCTAGGCAACGGCTGTCTAAATAAGTCCAATACTTTCCTTATTTTGAAAAAAACAAAGTTGTTAGGAAAGTAGGAGATTAGTTCGTCCAAGAACTTTTTGTGTATCTTAATTTGTAGTTATGACATCGTGCGCACTTGCTCAATATTACCAACGTTTCGAATGAACATGCTTCCTCCATCTTTACATATCTAATTGAAGTAGATTCATTTGAAAGCTCGGTAAGCAATATCTAGACTGATAGAAACTCCGTGGTCTGTGGTCCGCAAAGAACTATACCAACCGAGCGATCGCCGCTTGTCGGAGAAGTTAGTGCCAAAATTTGCGGATAGAGGGTATCACGAGGTTAGCGCAACCGATCCCCAAGGCCGTTAATCTCGGTTTTCTAGACCGGAGTCGCTATTTTTTTGAAATAGCTCCTCAATTATACTCACGAGGCTCAGTGGACCCCATTCCAGACCCTCTACTTCTTAGAAAACCTGTAACGCAGGGAATCGAACCCGGAACCTTTGGATCTGTAGCCAGGAACTCTGATCACTAGACCACAGAGGCCTCATGCACATCTGTTCTTGTTTCAGGCTGCTGCCTATGCTTCTCGCTTTCGCAGTTCCTTCATAATCTACACGCTCTCCAGCGCGCTCCGCATGACTGGGCAGACTCTTTCGCTCACCAAGACAGTAAGCGAGTTCCTGTATGACGGTTACAGCGACCCACTTCTCACCATTGCTTCACATGTACCTCACCTGGCACAGTCCCAATTTCCAGCAGAGAAATTTGCCTGGTTCTACAGGAGAAATAACACTTCAGAACAGGACGGTCATTTCAATATGGAAACAGGAGAGGAAGATATCTCAAGAATCGGACTTGTCAGGTCATGGAATTTTAAGAATCGCTCCAATTTCTATGAAGATGAGTGTGGTGAGGTCAGAGGCACAATTGGTGACCTGTATCCTCCGGGACAGAAGAAGAATACACCTGTGAAAATGTTTTCTGCTGAATTCTGCAAGTAAGACGAGGCTAATAGTATTGCTGAATGAAGTGACTGTAGAAGGGGTTTGGATTGGTAATTGAATTTATTTTACAGTTTTAACACACAAATCGTGATTACACTTAACAAATCACTGTCACACACAGACTAGTACTCTGTCACAGTCTTCAATAGACGTTGCTCAACAACGGCTTCCAAAGGCGGGCTTTCCCCTTCCTCTGGGTTTCTTAAACTATCCTCATGCCTCAGCTTCTAACAACAACAGCTCACAAGGACTGAACCGCAGCAGTCTATCTCACTCACTCACCAACCAACTCTCTCCATTTCACTCAACTCCATACGTAGCCCCGCCACGGATCACACAGAAAACACACCTCCAGTATTGTTGCATGTTTGTATGTTAAGGCCATTACCTAGCAACAGCCGCTATTTACAGATTCACCACTTAGCAATAGGTCTACATGCTACAACATATTTTTCGGGGGATTTGAGGTTCTCATATTCGTGGCAACGAAGAGTTCCGTTTTCTGGGATATATTGTTATGTAGTCTGGTGAGAGTCAACCGGTGTTTCGGAAGGATGTATCGCCTCCATCTTCAGGTTCAAAGAATAAGCCAAGCAAGAAACCAGCGCGGTTCAACTTGCTACCTACTTCATGCTCGTTTCTCATTTGGCTTGCTTTTCGGATTTGAAGGTGGGGGTCATATGTTAATCTGAAACGTTCGTTGACTTTTACATGACTACCCCATGTTACGTCGCAGACCATAGTACTCTTCAATATTATATTCTGTTTATTATTATTTTTTTTATTATTGTTAGTGTCGCTTGTACTGCGGCCACTTCTGGCCTATTGTACCAGCCCCAGATGATAGGTGACGGTGATTGTGGAGCAATTTGTGGAATGAAGATTGGCAGGGGAAACCGAAGTACTCGGAGAAAACCTGCCCCAGCGCCACTTTGTCCACCACAAATCCCACTTGACCAGACCCGGGAGCGAACCCGGGCCGCCGCGGTGGGAAGCCAGCGACTAACCGCTTGAGCTATGGCGCTGCATATATTCTGTTTAAGTCGCTACGCTACGCTTTAATTAGGTGTACCAGTTTTCTGCAAAATACTGAATGTCCGGATGAAAGGTATCCAAAATAACATCATTATATTTCAGGAAGAATTTATCATACACATTAATTAATTACGCAGTTACAAAGGGAAACTATCAAAGTTTTTCTCTGCATATATAACTTTCTCAATAAATTTAAATACGGGCTCTCTTGGTGGCATGACAAATATCCAGGCTTGAAGCATGTTTGGTGTTACCGTAGCCACAGCGTCCCTTATGCGGGCTTTCAGGTGTTGCAGGTCGTTGATCTTAACCTGTCAGACAATGTGCTTCACACAACCCCACAAGAAGAAATCCACTGGGGTTAACTCTAGCGACCTAGAAGGCCAAGCGATTGGTCCACCTCTGCCAGTTCATATCCCAGCCATCTCTGTCCAGGTGATTCCTAACATGGTGGCGAAAATGTGGTGGCGCATGCGTGTAAGCCGGGTATGAAAAAAAAAAAACTTCCAGTTTTCCTTTCCGATGACATAAACCCGATACGTGTATGACAATAGTTTCCGAGATAAAAATTTTTATTTTGGATACCTTTCATCCTGACACCCTATATTTGACACAGGTATCACCCCTTTAAGGGAGAACAGTCTAGTCTTGCATTTTGTTCTCTATATTTGCAAGAGACGGATCACGAATTTGCGACAGCGCCGTGTTGTAGCGGCAACTTCTCCGACACACCTGTTGCGCGTGTTGCGTGATAATCTTTACAAGGCGATTCACATCGAGGCGGCTCCAATAAATAATCATAAATCACGCCAAAATTTACCGATGAAAACGAAACTTGACAGCACCGTATATTTTGCGGCATTTGTCCCCTCCCTGCTTGATTCGCGCCATTTCCTTAGGTTTCTGATCCCTCATGTTACACTGTTGCCGCATTCGGGAAAATGGCGCGATATGTCGGCCTGAGTCTCCCGGGGGAGAGAAACCAATTTCAGCATCATTGGTAAACCAGTTATCTTCACATCCATCCATCCATCCATCCATCCATCTAATTTATAATTATTTACTTGGGGTCTCCTCCGAAGGGGTCATCCTGCATAAAGAGGACGCTGTGGGCGAGAGCTCGATAATGGAGGCAGAACACGAATATGGAAGTTGATTCGAAAGATTTTTTTGCGGGACACACAGAGGCACACGCTACAAGATGTTCAGAGCCGTATGAACAGGAGATTTTATTCATCAGCATCATCCGAGGCTGATACAATAGGCCCAATTTTGGCGGGGCTAACAGATGGACTTTCCTTTATTGCTAGTGAGGTGGGACTAAGTCCCTTGTATCGCGGCCACTTCTGGCCTATTGTACCAGCCCCAGATGATACGTGAGGGTGATTGTAGAGCAATTGGTGGAATGAAGATTGGCAGGGGAAACCGAAGTACTTAGAGAAAACCTGCCCCAGCGCCACTTTGTCCATCACAAATCCCACTTTACCAGACCCTGGATTGAACCCGGGCCGCCGCGGTGGGAAGCCAGCGACTAACCGCTTGAGGTATGGCGTGGCTACCAGGTGGACTTAGTCTCATTTCACTTTATGAATTTATTTTTAAATGTAATTGTTTCATTTCAGGCCCCTTGATTTAGACTATTTTGAAGACACAGAAGTGGAGGGCGTCCCTGGGTATATTTATGTTGGCAGCAAGTCAATTATGGACAACGGGACTGCCGACCCCAAAAACCTGTGCAACTGTGGAGGTGTCTGTGTCCCCCAGGGGGTCCTCAACATATCATCATGCCGCTATGGGGCCCCCGGATTCGTGTCCTATCCTCACTTTCTAGATGCAGATCCATATTACCGCGACAGACTTGAGGGAATGCATCCTGAGCCAGCCAAGCACAGACTGTACCTCACTTTGGAGCCGGTCAGTAAGAGTTCAGCAGTCAATATTTATAATAAAGGTAAAGCTATCCCTCTAACAGGCCGTGGAGGCCCATTGGGTTGTGAGACGTCGAGGTTCCCACATTTTCCAGACAATTGGCTCACCAATGGCGGTGTGGTTGTCATCCTTACGCGCCTGTCTCCCTTTATCCCCAGAACCATTCCTGGTACTCATTTCTGTTGGGGGCTGAGTCGACCCCACGGCTATAGTGCGGCCGGAAGGATAAGGTTAATTTAAAAATCCATTGACTTCATGGGGAATCGAACCCGCGACCCTCCAGCTTATGGCATAGTGCCTCAATTCAAATGTTTTCGCCTGCACATAGAAGCGACATATTCCTGGAAATCAGAACGGAAGCTGAAATTCAGTAGAGTGCAGTCTTTCACATAATGCTTTCTGTACCACTGTTTGTATTTCTGTCTTCTTATTGGTTTGTTGATTTAATGAAGCCACCTGTAACTCGAAATATGTAGTGTTCAATGGCTGCATGATATGAATATTAACATGGAAAGTATGCCTTATTTTATGTATTGTCCGAGCATTTACTTTGATGGACTCAGTAAAACCACGTAAAACCTCAGTGAGGCAGTCGGTGTCTCTGCGAGATTCGAACGGCACCCACCTAACACTGGGGAGTGGGATAGAACAGTCAGTACAGCGACTGGCTACGCACTGGGCGGTTGAGTGGTCGGAGTTCGAGTCCCGATAAGGGCAAGAATCTTCTCTCTACGTCATCCCGACTGGTTCTGAGACCCACCCAATCTCCTACCCAATGAGTACCGGGGACAATTTTCTGGGGGTAAAGCGGCCAGGGCGTGAAGTTGACCAGTCACTAACTGATGCCGAAGTCTAGAATACGCGAATCTATACTTCCCTTATTCATCGGTTTTTATGACATAGCGCTTAATTAGTTAAGCACAGGGGTAACTAAGTTTTTACATTCCCAATAACTTGCTAACTAACTTCATGGAGCTGAGCCCTTCTTGAGAAGCCACCAATTATGCAGCTATTCAAGAACTCCTCAACATTTTGTGGAACCGAAAAGTTCATTGCCCTGCTCACAAGGGTACTCCTCTAGTCCTTATCCTAAGCCAGATCAATCCAATCCATACCATCCCACCCTATCTCTCTAAGATCCATTTTAATATTGGCCACCCACCTACACCTTGGTCTTCCCAGTGGTCTCTCTCCTTCTGGCTTTCCCTCCAATATCCTATATGCTTTCCTCTTCTCCCCCCATTAGTGCTACATGCCCTGCCCATCACATCCTCCTTGACTTGATCATTCTAATTATACTTGCAGAAGAGTACAAGTTATGAAGCTCATCATTATGCAGTTTTCTCCAACCTCCTGTCACTTCATCTCTCTTCGGTCCAAATATTCTCAATACCCTCTTCTCAAACACCCTCAGTCTATGTTCCTCCCTTTATTTCAGAGACCAAGTTTCACACCCATGCAAAACTTTTACATTCCCAGTACAAAAGTGGCATTGTTTGAGTGCATTTGCACGGTGACATATTAATGATTGGTCTAATGAAAGTCAGTCAGGTAGCCGGACATTTTTTTTATCTTCATGGCACAGGAACTCGACGCGCATGCGTCTTTTTATCACATAAGTTTCACAGTACCCAGCTTTAACCTGCCAAGCATTAATCACTTACATAACTGACCTCGTACAGCAATATGGACACAGCAGCTTGTTTCAGCATATGAGACGACAATGAAATATTTGTTTCAGATTACCGGCATCCCCCTAGAAGTGGCGGCAAGATTCCAGATAAACTTGCTGTTACAACCCTATAAGGGAATTGGGTACGTATCTGGTAATATCGTCTTGTTGCACGGGAAATATTCTAACTGAATGTTTACAGTGAAACTTCAGTTTTTGCTCCATTAATATCGCTCACATCTCATGTCTTCTGGGTGAGACGCCATGGAGTCTGACATTTTGTTATAAACTTTCGGAGGTACATGTTGTTTCCACCTTCGTGGTAGAGGACGGACGATTTTCGAGAGTCTACTCTGAAGTTGGAGGCAAATTGTTCTTCCGAGACGTTGATAATAATCCATCAGACTAAACGGCGTCACATTCCAAAATGCAATAACCTCCATAGTCACCGCTGTGAAAATTTCAAATCTTTATGTTACCTGTATGTACAGACACACACATACTCAGATACATAAACTTTATACTCTACACTTTTTCTATATATGTATTATGCGTATGTATTATTTTTAAACTATTTTAGAACGGGGTACTCATGACAATATATTGACAAAGGAGGGAGGACATAAGAGGGGTCGAGAGAAAAATACGTAATGAAAAGCTTCATCACTTGTTCCTTGTTATTAGAATGATCAACTCAAGTGTAATGGGCTGGGCAGGACGTGTAGGACGCATGAGAGAGAAGAGAATTGCATACAAATTTATTTTTCCTTTGATGGATTTAGGTCTCTGGCCTGTTCCAATCTTACAGACATTTGATAAGACTCTTTGAATGGGGGATCAGTCCGTCGCAAGAACGCAGACATACATACCTCGAGTGGGATTCTATCCCAGATTTTATGGAGATATTTCGTGTCTTAGACCGCACGGCCATTGTGATCGGCGCATACAAATTTTAGTAGGCAAACCTGGAAGAAACTTACTGGGAAAATCTTGTTGTAGATGGGGTGGATGATATTCAAATACTTCATTCTAGAAGTTATTATGGCGGTGATTATGAAGGGTACTATCTTCTGGAATTAATCGCCGTATAGGTCGCAACCCGACGTTTCGGAATATATAACCTCCATCTTCCCTGTCGAAAAGTAAAGCTTGCCGCCTGCTTCTGCTGGTTCCTTGCTTGCCTTACTTGCGGTATGTTCCTCCGAAACGTCGGACTTTCTCCGAACTACGCCGTGTTACAGCCCCAGAGGCTGCTGCCTTCAGTATTTACATTGATCTTCGAGGATGGTGAAGTCAGATGCGGACTGTTTTATTCTGGCACGGGTAGAGACCAAGGCGGGCTTTTGTGAACACTGTAATGAAATTCCGTATCTTGAGCAGCTGAACAAGTATTGGCTTCTCAAGAAGACTCAGCTACATGGAGCTCGTTAGTTGCATTATTGTATGTTTTAGAAGTGGAAATATGGGAAAACCTGGAACGATATAATTGTGAGACCCCATTTAGTTAAACAGTAATTATTAAACGAACTTCTTCAGGAACTTCCATCCAAACTTCCATCCATACAAACTCAAAATTGAGGACACGCTTGACACATATTTTAAAAATATTCAAGCTGACACGCGTAAATTGTAAGTTATTGTAGAAAATCCTTTAAGATTACCAGAGTAGGATATTTAACAGTCACAGAATATGCTACATTTAAAAGAATGCAGCCTTATTTTGCATAATTACAAGTAAATTCTCGATAATATTTAATGCGAAGAAAAGTGAAGTCTGGTGACGGGGGAGGCCAAACTGTAGAATTTCTTCCTGGAGTGTAATTGTTACCTGGCTATATTTTGTATAATTTCAGGCTGTTCAATGATGTGCCCACCTTATTCTTCCCCATGATATGGTTTGAAGAAAACGCAAGAATTACACCGGAATTTGCAGAGTCAGTCAGAATGTTGCTAGCGGTACCTATCGTGGGGCTGTATTGCTCCATCAGCTTTCTGTTGTTGGGGCTTTTGATATTGACCTTTCCTGCACTGCCCAAAATCCTGGGCAGAACAAAGCGGAGCTGGTCTCGACACCGAAAAGGGTAAGTTTATTTCTAATTTCTGATAACATGGCTGACTTGATGGACGCACTAACCAGCCAGTTACATATGTTGTGCAATAACTTAAATCGGCTTCTCGTAACAGCGTCTCGGATTCATTGCCAGGGAAGTAATTGTGGGATTTATGGTGGGCAAAGGGGCAGTAGGAAGGTTTTCTCCGAGTACCTCGGTTATTCTCAGAGTGGACGCTCGGTATCGTCAAACACTGAGGTTTAAGATATAGATGAATGGGTCTTCTCTGTGCTTCTGTGGATCTGTTAAGGTAAGGGTTTTACTATGAACTGATTCTGTTTCAAGGAGACCATAAAATGTCTGTCGAATTAGATTCCGAAGTTCAGAAAACGGGAGGCCACGGCTTGCACCTCAAGTACTAAAAGGTAAAGGTATCCCTGTAACAGGCCGTGGAGGCCCATAGGGTTGTGAGACGTCGAAGTTCCCACATTATCTAGACAATCGGCTCATAAATGGCGGTAAGGTTGTCAGCCATACGCGCCGACGGCGCCCCTCAGGAAGTTTTCCTGCTGCTTATTTTTGTTAGAGGCTGAGTCGACCCCAGGGCCATAGTGCGGCTGGGTTAGTTAAATTGAAAAAATCCAATAACCTCATCGGGAATCGAGCTCGTGACCTTCCGGCTTGTAGCATAGTGCCTCGACCAACTACTCTACTGCGTGACTGTACAAGAAAATATAGGGCTTTTAATTTTTATAATAATTTTTAATTTATAAATATTTTAATGTATTCATGCGCGTCGCGGTAATTGTTACATGCTCAGGTTTTATATACATTGGAATGATATTGACCAGTCACATTGCAATAGTAGTTCCCACTTGTATTGATATATCCTCCTGAAGATGGCCTCTCAGACCGAAACATGTCAAGGACGAAAGATTAAAAATAAGAGAAAAGAAACATTTATCTATCACACTGGACTGAGTTGATAACCTTTTATAATATTGCTAGTGTGACGGACCAGGATGAACCAAATCAAATTTTATATTCCGCTTTGAAATTGTAATGAAATTAATTGATAATTGACAAATGCGTTAATACAGACATTTCTTTTCGATATTTCAACTGTGGATATCTACTGACATTCAAAAACGGAAACATTCTCACTTTCATATTAAACGTCTATGTATTAAGTCCGCCAATGATGCAAAAATCATTAAAATATTCACGATTTAACACTAACACAACATGTTTCGACCGCAGATGGCCATCCTCAGGTGTTTCAATGCGCCCAAACTGTTACACTGCTTTGATGCACGCTAAAATTGCGCGTTGCATTCCACTTAAAATAACATAAATAATTACTTAAAATTCATTAAAATTTTTTTATTAAAATCTTTTTCGTAAAATCCTATTCCACCTCATAAGGGCGTCGTCCTTGAGACAAATGAACGACGCCCTCTACGGGGTGAAATAGAATTTTACGAAAGATTTTAATGATTGTTGCATTATTGACGGTCTTAATACATAGACGTTTAATTAAAGATGTGCAAGAGACTGCTGAAATACAGAATCACTTTCATATGTTCAATAGGATACGAGCTGCGGAAAGAACCAACCAAGAAGCGTTCTCTAATGAGAACAACCTGCCCCTTATGTCTCCACACAGTCTTGATGAAGGGAACTGCAAGAATGCAGACGTCACAGTCAAATGAGGAGAGACACATCAGAGATCAAGGATCCATGAATCCGTATTCCTAAGCCACAATGTAATATGCGGGTAGAAATTGTTTTCAGATCTTCAAAACTTCAGTAAAAGTACAAGATTTTCCTTCGCCATTTTGTTTGTCCTCGTAGATGTTTATACAAGTTGTTGAATGAATGGACGTTTTGACTGAGTTGTAGATATTAGTTTACTGACAAGTGATTGAACAGATGTAAATTAATCTGTACGCGTATAAATCGTGTTGTGAAAAAATTCATAATCATAACTTCCTATTCACCGTCTTACGTGTGGTGTCTTTCCAACGTGTTTTACTGCTTTCCTTTTTTTCTCATCATTCATAATGTTCATAGCATTATACTCCCGTATGTGGTTCGAATATCTCGAATTCCTATTATTCCTAATTGTCTGTGTGTGCTTTTTAGGAAGAATAAAATCAATTCGGGATATTCGAACCATATACTCAGCATGGTACATGCATACAGGAGTATACATAATACTATGGACGTTATAAAAACAGAGAACAAATACTTAAACATGTCAGAAGGATGCCACATATATAAAATCAACAGAGACAGATTACATATGAATGTCACATACATTGATATACATAATGTAATATGTGAAGCACTAAAAACACACATATGCAATCTATTAGCAACAAAGGGTCGGAGGACCATTGCCTAGGCCATGTTTGTACACATATTTATTTTTTTTAATAAAAATAGCAGCAATGATTGACATTGTATGAGAACAACAAAAAAGAATACCCAAAGTCAATTACAGAGCTCTTGAAACTAGAGGAAGAAATACTTCTGCAAGGCATCTGTTACCTCATAAATTTATATATATAGAGGAAGTAAATGTACAAAATAATAATAGTCTACCCTTAGAGTAACGAGATATATTAAAAAAATCGCTGGGTGACCACTATAATAGAATTAAATGTTTATAAGACTTTGCTGCAGGGGCCGGATGCGCATTGCCTAGATCTTTTTTATTTGTGTACATTTTTCAAAATAAAAAATGGCTACTGTGATGAACATTCTGTCTGAGAACAACCAAAAGGAATACCCCAAATCACTTACAGAGCTTTACGTGTCTGAGATCTCTACTCTTTGCATCAGTAAGCACTAAAGGTCTGGCCTCCAAGGTTACCGGACTTTAATTCTGTTCATCAACGTGCCACTGAGTGCAGTGTGAATCATACAAGAACAGTCCCACATGGAACATTATAATTTATATTAACACAGTACCGATAATTGTTTTATATCTCCATTTGTTATACATAAGGAGAAAGTGAGATGTCTTAATTCCATTCAGAAACATTCCGGGTAACTAAGAATACAGGAATTCTCTGGGAATTCCCAGGTTACTGCCTGGAAAAGGGCAATTACATTAGATACATATATGTATTAAGACGTCTGAAGGTGCGTCTACTTATTATTATTGTTATTGTTATTGTTATTATTAAACAAAGTTACAAATGCTTTTGTGAGAATTCATGAGCTGTTGTAAGTACATATATGAGAAATGACCATCAGTCTTTTTAACATTCCAATGTTGTTTAGATGTAAAACTGAATGTTTTGTTTTTGTACTTAGCGATTTGATACATATCCGATCTCACAAATTAATGAGATGATGTTAACAATCAATTTGATTTGTTTCATTCTGGCTGGTCACATTAACAATATTATGAAAGATAAAAAAAAGTCCAGTGTGACTGTTACAGTTTGTACTCTACTTCAATTCTTAACACCCTTACATAATTCGGTCCCTATAGACCATCATCAGAGGGACAGCGATACTCTTTGGAAATCACTATTACAGTGGGTGTTCTGAATGTTAAAATATATACACATACAATGTTTGTAATGCACAATATATACAAAATCCAAAGTTTTCAAAACTACAGCGGTTGTCTTGGTATATTAAAGTTTTTTAAAACTTTTGTTATTTAAGTTAAAATTTATAAACCAAATAGGTTCGTGTCCGTGGCACGCCATGAACAAACACAGGACGATATCAAAGAACTTCCTTCTCAAGAAAGAGAGGCAGCACAAGTTCGGCCCCCGTCAAGAAAGGCGATAAGAGAAGGGACACCAACCTGTTTGGTTTATAAATTTCACTTAAATAACAAAAGTTTTAAAAAACTTTAATATACCAAGACAACCGCTGTAGTTTTGAAAACTTTGGATTTTGTATATATTGTGCATTACAAACATTGTATGTATATATATTTTAACATTCAGAACACCCACTGTAATAGTGATTTCCAAAGAGTATTGATGTCCCTCTGATGATGGTATGTAGGGACCGAAACATGTTTGGGTGTTAAGAATTGAAGTAGTAAAAACTTCAACAGTCACACTGGACGGATTGTTTTGTCTTTTATAATAACAGTTAATTATTTTTAACACGTTTTGTATCTATTAGCTATTGTTATGACGCTTCAAGCTGTATATTCGGTTTATCGTTTTAAGATAAATCAATTGTAAGTCCTGGAAAATATAAATCAAATGGGAGAAAATAATAAATTTTGTTAAACATTAAGTTGTGAAGAAACAATTTTGTTGCCTGTAGGATGAATGTATGTATGAGGGGTAGGCCTCGGCCCTTGCACCGCGACCTACAGTGGTCTATTGTGCTTTTGTCTGTAGGATACTCTCAACTGTAACTTATGTGCACAGTGGTTCCGTACACAGACTAGCGTTAAAGTTTCAAAAACGTTGAGAAGAAAACAAAGTTAACCTTGGTTATAGCGCTATTCCCAAGACATATCACAAACGTGAGATCTCTGTTGAGGAAATTTTATTGTAACCTGAAAGCAACTCAAGAAACATGATTCTGTTGATGTTATATATAATGTCCCAGGAGGAAAGGTCAGTATTCTGGGAGGTCATATTATCGGTCATTCTAAGCAAAAAACTGTATAAACACATGTGTCCTATTGTGAATGGTTTCCGAGGTAGAGCTGTTTCACTGTACATTTCTTAAATTATTGATAAGAAAGATTATGTACTGTTTCTAACAAAAAACAAACTCCGTGGCCTGCAGTCCTCAAGCGAACTATACCGACCGAGCGACCGCCGCTTGTCGGCGAAGTTAGTGCCAACTTCAGCGGATAGAGGTTGTCGCGTGGTCAGCACAACGGATCCCCACGGCCGTTAATTTCGGATATATAGACGGAGCTGCTATTTCTTTGAAATAGCTCCTCAATTATCCTCACGAGGCTGAGTTTACCCCGTTCCAGGAGCACTACTTATCAGAAAATCTGGTAGCGCCGGGAATCGAACCCGGGAACTGGATCTGTAGCCAGGGACTGTGACCACTAGACCACAGAGTCGGTCCATCCTGCGTTACTGATCGGCAAAAATTTTCTTGAACATAACCATATTTTAAACAATTCTTTAGAAGTCGGGCGGTCGCGACCCACAGCTTGAGAAACCTTGGCTTAGGCACAGGATCGTGAGGACGTGAAGCTCCGCGCAGTAACTTGTGCATTAGGCGGAGATGGCTGATCAGCGTTAGATCCTGAACCATTTACCCACAGTTCGTGCTGGACAGGAGACTGGCTTGCCTTTCTAGTAGCGAAGAAAAATTTGCTTGCCCTCGTGAGCAAATTCGCTGGTTGTCTAACTTGTAGCGGAATGCGAGGGGAAAAAATTCTCTATAAATGTATGTTTTTAAACTTTGTCACCGACAAGTGAGCGATATGTTGCCCTATTTGGAATTATCACCATACCGTCGTAAAGCATTTACTTGGATACGCTGTGAACTTCGAACTCATTAAGTAGATGATGGTACTAACGGCACCATTCTTATCGACTGAGACTGGGAGGTTGCACTGCTCCCGCTATACCTCTGGTGACAATAAACACTGCCCAAGAGATGTCAGCCCAGTGCAGTATTTCCACAGTCTTTCGGATTCACTGCCGGTGAAACACTAGGAATTATTTTGAGGACCAGGAACCAGTTTTACTTATTTATGATTTATCCAATAATGCTATCACCATCTCATGGCATGTAGCACGAATGTGGTAGAAGCGGAATTCATATAGGATATTCGTGGGAAAACCAGAAGGAAAGAAAATGGAGGGCTCTTGTGAACACGATGATGAACCTTCGGGTCCCACAAAATGCTGGGAAATTCTTGAGTAGCTACAGATTTGGCTTCTCAAGAAGGGCTCAGCTCCAGGAGTAAGGTAAGTATGTTGTCACTATGTCAGGCTATATACCATCGAATTATAGAATTATTAGTAAACAAGGAATTGGAAAGAAAGCCATTTTGGCTTAATGTGATATTGTATTACCGCATTTGTACAGAACAACTCAGAATAAACGTGCCAGAATGACCAGGCTCAGGGCCAAGACTTGAACCTAGTATCTACCGAATGCGAAGCCAGAACGTTACCTGTCCATCTGTGATGGCTGGTCTCACACTGTACCGTGCAAAATTAAAGAGAGGTCACTTACCCATGGAGCTGAGCCCTTCTGGAGGAGCCGCCAATTCTGCAGCTACTCAAGAATTTTCTAGCATTTTATGGAACCCGAAGTTCATTACCATGTTCACAAGAGCCCTCCACAGTCCCTCTCCTGAGCCAGATCAAACCAATCCGTACCATCCCATCCTATCTCTCTCAAGATCAATTTTAATATTGTTTGCCCACCTACGCCTTGGTCTTCCCAGTGGTCTCTTTCCTTCTGGCTTTCCCACCAATATCTTACATGCATTCTACATCTCCCCCATACATGCTACATGCCCTACCCACCCCATCCTCCTTCGCTTGATCATTCTAATTATACTTGGAGAAGAATACAAGTCTAGGTCCTTTGTCCAGAGGATCCGTGCAGGTCCGAGGCTTTGTGTACATTTTCGTAACAGGCTTATTTTTACGGTGAGGAGTTGTTAGCCCTACGTCCAACCCCCAAACTGGAGGATCACCAATTGTCGGCTGTCCGCGACTGCTTATTCAATATATGCGCAGCTTCCCTCCATAAATAACAGTTCACACATTTCATTATTTGTAGTTCCATTAAAGATGTCAAGAATGGTGAAGCTTTATTTCCACTCTCCATATGTCTTCAGCACGCGGTAGCGAAGTTCCTTGAGGCACTATGCTACAAGCCGGAAGGTCTCGGGTTACATTCCCAATGAGATCAGATTTTTCAATTGATCTAATTCTTCCAGCCGCACTATGGCCCTGGAGTCGACTCAGCCTCTAACAGAAATGAGTATCAGGAATCTTCCTGGAAGGTAAAAAGCGGCCGGAGTGTAAAGCTGACATCACCGCCGTCTCTGAGCCGATGTTCTAGAGAAAATGTAAGACCCTCGACGTCTCACAACGCTATTGGCCTTCAAGGCCTGTTACAGGGTTAGCTTTACCTTTTATTATTTAGCCTCAGTTGAGCAGCAGAGGGTCTTGCCCAATTCTACTCTCAAAAAGAAGAGAAGTTGTACCGCTCCAAGACTGGGATCACTGTCACGTTATTGCTGATGCTCATTTCACCTCATTGTCAGCATCAACATTATGCAGTGTTGCAGGGTAGATGATAGGTGAACTGGAAAGAACCCGGAAGGAAGTCACGTGAACCCTCAGTCATGGTTAAACGGTGTGCGGGCAAAGATTCGAAGAGGCTAAAGAAAAACTCCGTTGCCTGTAGTCCGCCAGCGAACTAAACCGACCTAGCAACCGCCGCTTGTCGGCGAAGTTAGTGTCAATTTTTGCGGATAGATTGTGTCATGTGGTCAGCGCAAGGGATCCCCATGGCCGTTAATCTCGATTTTCTAGACCGGAGCCGCTATTTCCTTGAAAGAGCTCCTCAATTATCTTCACGAGGCCGAGTGGACCCCGTTCCATACCCACGACTTCTCAGAAAAGCTAGTAGCACCGGGAATCGAACCCGGGACCTCTGGATCTGTAACTAGGAACTCCGACCATTCGAACAGACTACCTTCTGCATACAACATTTGATTACTTGCGGGCTAAATACTGGCGATGTCATAAAACAACTCAAAAAGAAAAAAAGAAAATTTGATATTTGTGGTTCTTATCTACTTACAGATGATACTTCAGCATATAATTGCGTTGTAGCGTGTATCGGGATATTTCTTTTATTGCTAGTGGGGTGGGACTAAGTCCCTTGTACTGCGGCCACTTCTGGCCTATTGCACCAGCCCCAGATGATAGGTGAGTGTGATTGTGGAGCAATTGGTGGAATGAAGATTGGCAGGGGAAACCGAAGTACTCTGAGAAAACCTGCCCCAGGGCCACCTTGTCCACCACAAATCCCACTTGACCAGACCCGGGATCGAGCCCGGGCCGCCGCGGTGGGAAGCCAGCGACTAACCGCTTGAGCTCTGGCGGGGCTCCTGTATCGGGGTAAGTGTATACTGCTTGCACTAAATTAAAAACTGCCCTCTGCCTGGTAAACAACCATCCATTTACATTACCAGGACTCGACAGGGAGTGAAATTGTGTAGGTGAAGCAGTCACTGCTGCTTACTGAACTCGGCTGGAAAACCGCAAAGAGGATGTACGACAATGTAGGCACCTTCCTATATTTAGAGCATACCTAAAGCTTAGGGAAATACATGCCTAGGCAATAGGAACAGATTTCAGTGGACCAGCGCTGACGGTCACCCGAGATCCTCTAAAGAAAAAAAAATAAATTTCATAGAGTTTAATTAGATATATGCTTCTCTAAAACACACGAAAGCCTGTCACAATGGCCGCGCCGTCTAAGGTATGAACTGTCTTCGCTCGCTCGATCACTGGGATTGTGGGTTCGAATCCCGCTCGAGGCACGGTGTTTGTGTTTGCATTTATTCTCTGTTTTATGTTGTCCTCTGTGTAGGCATCGGCCTTGCGACGCGCTGATCCCCCGTCCAAGGAGTCTTACCGTCTGTGTAAAAAATTACGAAACTGAAGAAGAGGCCAGGGCCCAACAAAGGGCTGAAGAGCCTTTGATGAATGAATTAATAATAAATAAGACATTAAGGGAGCAACATAGACTGAGGGTGTTTGAGAACAGGGTATTGAGAATATTTGGACCGAAGAGAGATGAAGAGACGGGAGGTTGGAGAAAACTGCATAATGAGGAGCTTCATAACTTGTACTCTTCTCCAAGTATAATTAGAATGATCAAGTCAAGGAGGGTGAGATGGGCAGGGCATGTAGCACGGATGTGGGCGAAGAGGAAAGCATAGAGGATATATGTTGGAAAGCCAGAAGGAAATAGACTACTAGGAAGATCAAAACATAGGTGGATGGATAGTATTAAAATGGATCTTAGAGAGAGAGGCTGGGGCGGATGGCCTTGATTTATGTGGCTCAGAATAGGGACATGTGGAGGGCTTTTGTGAATACGGTAATGAACCTTCGGGTTCCATAAAATGTCGGGAAATTCTCGAGTAGCTGCACAACTGACGACTTCTCAAGAAGGGCTCAACTCCACGAAGTTAGTTTTTATAAGAGCAAAAGTATTTTATCTCCTATATTTGTCTTTAGTGATAGAGCCCTCCACATTCTGACTGGCCGGGCCCAGCTACTAAAATCGATAACTGCGAATAAATATGTCGGTGCTTTGTATATGACTTCGAAGGCTGCATTACAACTCTTAACTGACATTAAGACCCTACATCTGATGTACATTGCGGGGGTTTAAGGGTCGAAATGTGGTTATGTAGACCGACATGTTCATCAAAGAAATCAAACAAGAACGGAAAATTTAATTTACAATTAATCCAACTGACTTCCTCTGTTGTCTAGTGGTCAGAGTTGCTACATATCCAGAGGTTTAGGGTTCGATTCCCGGTGCTACCAGGTTTTCTGGGTCTGAAACGGGGTCCACTCAGCCTCATGAGGATAACTGAGAAGCTACTTGAAAGCAAAATTCTAGAAAACCGAAATTAACGGCGGTTGGGATTCACTGTGCTGACCACGAGACACCCTCTGTCCGCTAAAGTTGGCACTAACTTCGCCGACAAACGGCGGTCGCTCGGTCGGTATAGTTCGCTTCCGGACTAAAGCCACGGAGATTGTTTTTTTAATTAATCCAACTTAAACACGGCTTGGTATTTATCCGAGCCAGATTTAGAGCCGTTGGTTATGCTGACTGATTCGTTACCGTTGGAAGCAACACACGGCCCTCAGCCACGGATGTAACAGATACGTTGACACGGCTTGGGTCTCGGTACATTCTTTGCAAAAATGTTGTGCTGCAAAATGTTGGCATTTAACTGCTAGAAATTGGAATGCGTCTCACTCCGACGAAAACCGATATTACCCCATTTCATTTCCTAAATATTGAAGGCCATGATTTACAAATTAACAGTTTTGCTCTTTACTCAGTACGGGTCTGAAATACGGTCTTTACCTTTGAGCTAGGCCGCGCCATAGCTCAAGCGGTTAGTCGCTGGCTTCCCACCGCGGCGGCCCGGGTTCGATCCCGGGTCTGGTCAAGTGGGATTTGTGGTGGACAAAGTGACGCTGGGGCAGGTTTTCTCCGAGTACATCGGTTTCCCTGCCAATCTTCATTCCACCAATTACTCCACAATCACCCTCACCTATCATCTGGGGCTGGTACAATAGGCCAGAAGTGGCCGCAGTACAAGGGACTTAGTCCCACACCACCAGCAATTAAAAAATACTTTTGAGCTAACAACATACATGTTTGTTAGATACGAGGTTCTCATAAGGATGATCTGTGAAGAGTACTGTATTCTGGAGTGTGACGCCGTGTAGTCCGGTAGAATTTTATCGTCTATGGGCCGGTTGTGATATAATATAGAAGACAAGGATTTCGATGGGGGACCTCTTGATAAATGTCTACTTGGAAGACTAAGAAACAGAAAACTTTAAGATGGATCTCAAAATGTTCACATTGTTCAAGTGGTAGGTTGATGGAAATGTTTGAGGCTTTTGCGCAATTGCTTGCGTTGATATTGGTGTTGAACTTTCAGGTTCTATTACCATAGGCATAATTATTCGCTATTAGTAATAGGTTTCCAAGATACGGTCTTATGGGATGTGACGCTGTTTGATTTGGTAGTTAGTTGCCAACTTTTGGGAGAAACCTGTTCATCTTCAGGCAGCTGGAGACAGCAGCTTCCTCCTGAGACTGTACGGCGTCACACCCCAGAAGACCATAATCTTCAACACTAAACGAGAAACTCATGTACAAGCTTCGACCTTTCGCATTAACTGCGGTTCACTCTCAGAATTCCGTGATTAGGAATGAGGAACACATGATGTACGTACAAAGATGAGAAACACGATATGTTACAACTGTGTCTTTTTTAGCGTGGCAAACAAAATTCCACAATATGTTGCAGTAACGGTTAGAGAAGGGCCGCTCCATAGTTCAGGCAGTTGTATGTATGTATGTAAGTAAGGGGTGGACCATAAAATTCGGCCCGTGCACTGCCACCTTCAATGACCTATTGTGCTTCCCCTTGGATTACCCCTTTATTAATCCTACACTGTAGGACCCTGCTTATGGGGGAGTCATGAAAGTCACTTGGTTCCTTGAAGAACTGACCCAAGTGACGGAATTCTAAATAAGCTATAGCCCCACAATCACACAGGATGTGTGCTGCTGATTCTAGTTCAGGCAGCTAGTCGCTTCTTTCCCACCATGGCTACCCGGGTTCGAGCCCGGGTCAAGTCATGTGGGATTTGTGGTAGACAAAGTAGCACTGGGTCAGATTATCTCCGAGTAATTCGGTTTTCCCTGCAAATATTCATTCCACCAATTGCTCCACAATCACCCTCACCTATCATCTGGGGCTGATAGAATAGGCTACTAGTTGCTGCAGTACAAGGGACTTAGTTCCATCCCACTAAAAATAATAAAAAAAAAGGCTCGAGAGAATCTTTCTGTTACAGTGTCACCACATAAGTTTCCATAAATAGGAGTGTAACATGTGCCAAGGAATTCCAGACTGGTTCCTGTTTCAACGTTTTCTCTAGTCGATTAAGTGGATGCATGCCCGTGAAGACCCATTATCCTTAACACCTTATCATATTTGATTGCATAAACTACTAGTTCGTCTCACTAGTTCACTACACAGTCTCACCCTCTGCATTAGGGACAAGTTCATAGTTCTAGTAGCTTCATACTGATAGGCAACATTACTACGGCTCGACAGCAGATAGCACGAAAGGTCCTTTAAAACGGGAAAGTTGTCCCCGTGCTTAACTAATTAAGCACTACGCCATGAAGGCGTATGGGGGAGTGGATGTACAGATCCACATTTTCTTGACCCCGGCACTAGTTTGAGGTGAGTGTTCAGTTTCACGCCCCGGCCGCTTAACCTCCGGGGAAAGAGCCTCCGGTACCCATTGGATCGGAGGCTGGGTGAACCCCAGAGCCGGTCTGGACGACTTGGAGAAGAGAAAATTCTTGCCCCCACCGGGACTCGAACTCTGACCCTTCAGTCGTCCAGCTCGTGGCCAGTCGCTATACCGACTGAGCTATCCCAGCTCCTCGAAAGGTCCTTAGGTCTAGGGAATAAGAAAACATACTTAAATTTTACCTTTATGCGGCTTGGGACTGTTTTTATTGGTCGCCCTAGAGTACAGGTAAAGCTATCCCTGTAACAGGCTGTCGAGGCCCATAGGGTTGTGAGACACCGAGGCTCCCATATTTTCTAGACAATCGGTTCATAGATGGCGGTGATGATGTCAGCCTTACGAGCCGGCCCAATTTACCCCCAAGAAAATACCTTGTACTGTTTTCTGCTAGAGGCTGATTCGACACCAGGACCCTAGTGCGGCTGCAAGCATTAGGTAATTTGAAAAATCCATTGACCTCATCGGGAATCGAACCTTCGATGTTCTGGCTTGTAACATAGTGCCTCAACCACCTACGCTACCGCCTGCCCCCTAATCGGCCTAGATTATTCAGGATAAACTAATGTATTGGTATAAAAATATTTTTAACTTTCGTTATTAATATTTTGTGTATATCTCCTTTTAAATCTCTCTGTTTTTGAATCCGGAAGGGGGCACGCTTCTGGCTTGCCTCCCCCTTCCCGTACCCATGCTCTTGAAGCAGGGGACGCCAGGCGTAGGGGTCTGAGTCACAACGGTCACAACGACTCTTCATTGCGTGTTCAAACACACAGATACCATGGCTTCCCCACGTGTCCTTGCTTCCCCGGCTCAGAACATTATCTGTCGTCGCAGGCAGCGCATGTACGCTCAGCGGACTGTAGGGCTTCTTTTGAACCGTTCAGTGCCACCGGCCTCATGATGGACAGAAGTTCGATCCTTATCTGGATAGGTGTGCTATTCGCAAGTATAGGAATAATACTTACCTTCAGCTGGAGCAGCATTTTCGACTACATTTTGCGAAAGGTATGTGTTAATTAAAATGGGACATCAATTCCCCAGTACTACAGTGCACATGGCTATTATTTTCACGTTACCAGGTAACATTTCGGAAACAGATCCGATATCCGCAATGTTTTATTAAAAAAAAACTTCAACCCAGTGCACAGTTTCCAAAAATAATAAAAAATCTGACTTAACAAACCTCCATAGAATTTCAGAATTACTGACTTGTTGGTCTTTTGTCCATCGGCCTGTATTCTAAATACTAGAGAACATGACTTTTCGGAAATTGGATCTGTTTTCCGTCCTCAGTTGGGAGGGAGAAACACCGTTGGGTCTCTTAGAAAGGGTTAACAGCATTCGGCATTCCGAATTTATTAGGGTGGATATACAGACACAGACAGGAAGGAGATCGCATAAGCTTACTTTCGGGAAAGTAGGTTAAAATATTACAAAAGTTTAATCAACTTCGTGCAGTGTGACTGATAAAATGTTTTTCCTTTCTTTCCTTTTTAATCTTTCATCCTTGACATGTTTGGTCTTAGAGACCATTTTCGGAAGGACATATCAATACAGGCAGGAACTGCTACTACAGTGCGATTGGTCAATATGGAAACATACATACAATATCAATACAATGTCATGAATACGTGTATAAAACCTGAGCCTGTAACAACCACAGCGGCTTGCATGAATACATTAAAATATTTATAAATTATTATAATAAGTCTGTTTACAAGTGTGGTTTAAAAACGATTTTGATAAAATTTAGAACCAATTTGGTTCGTGTCCCTTATACTGCATCTCTTTAAAGGAAGTTGAGTGTCTACCACGTCGTGGTTCAGTTGTTTGAAGAACAGGACTCTTTAGTGTTTATCAGTCACATTAGACGGAGTTGATAACGTTTTGTATATTTTGTATTGCTAGTGGGGTGGGACTAAGTCCCTTGTACTGCGGCCACTTCTGGCCTATTGTACTAGCCCCAGATGATAGGTGAGGGTGATTGTGGAGCAATTGGAGGAATGAAGATTGGCAGAGGAAACCGAAGTACTCGGAGAAAACCCGCCCCAGAGCCACTTTATCCACCACAAATCCCACTTGACCAGACCCGGAATGGAACCCGGGGCGCCGGGGTGGGAAGCTAGCGACTAACCACTTGAGCTATGGCGCAGCCTTAACCTTTTGTAATACTGCTAGTGTGATGGACGATGATGAACCAAATCAAAGACTAAAATAATATATTTTCTATTTATCAGTAAATTAGTCGCAAAATTAACAAAATAATGCATATCCCACAAGGCTTTATTATAATAAAGTGTACTGGTGTCTCGCTTTAAGATTCCCTCTACAATCTTGTGAAGTCTTCTGTATTGAATGCCCATATGAACCTTGTCCTCTGACAAATAAGTCCTGACGCTACAAACCAACTATGCTTGGCTTATTAGTGCAAGAGAGTAACATGGTAAAGGAGACAGTAGCTGCTTATCGGATATATTTACATAATGACGTTAACACAGGCCATGAAACGGCGTGCCTTAGTGGACATAAGATCCCTCATCCGCAGATCCAAATCAAATTCCAAAGGCTGGATTTCGGAACGAATTTACCGTTAGACAACCTTATAACTTTTCGTAAATAATGAACAACTCCCTACAACATATAATTATACAATATAACCCTGCATGACCGTTCACATGTGGACGCGTAACAACATTGATCCACGAAATGTATAGTGATGTAACTTAACACTATACTGGGCACTATAACTTGAAAGTTTGCATACATAATTTTTAATAATTACTCATGGAACTGAGTCCTTCTAGAAGAGCCGTCAATTCTGCAGCTACTCAAGAATTCCCCAGCATTTTGTGGAACCGGAAGGTTCATTACCGTGTTCACAAGAGCCCTCCACTGGTCCCTATCCCGAGCCAGATTAAGCCAATCTATGCCGTCTTATCCTTTCTCTTTAAGATCCATTTTAATGTTGTCTACCCACCTACGTCTTATGCTTCTCAGTGGTCTCTTTCCTTCTGGCTCTCCCACCAATATTCTATATGCATTACTTTTCTCCCACGTTCGTGCTACATGCCATGCCCACCTCATCATCCTGGACTTGATCATTCTAATTATACTTGGAGAAGAGGCCCACCAGGTATGGAGGGAAGCTGCTAATATATTGAATAAGCAGTGGCAGACAGCCGACAAGGGGTGGTCCTCAAGCTTGGGGGTTGGGCGTGAGGCTAACAGCTCCTCGCCGTAAAAAATAAGTTTGTATCGAAAATGTTCAAAAAGCCTCGGAACTGGACGGATTCTCTGAATAAACATAATTTTAATAAATTTAATAATTTTAATACACCTTTCAATGCCTTTAATACCTATAATAAAAAGTCAAGATACACATGTAATATGTTATCTAATATATCCTTTATATTTTATATATTTAATTTCAGTACCCATATTTAATTCTAGACACAAATTCTGTATCATAGGATATGACACGTTGCACCAGTATGGATCCATATTAGGAGTTCAGTGACCCCAGACGTATTCTTTTATCACTGCCTGATGATGGTCCTATGAGATCGAAATATGAAACACGAAATAAATATTCGATTATAAAATATTGATTGATTATAAATCACTCTGTTGTGGCGACGGCTAACCTAACCCTATATGTAATAACAATAAGTTTTAAATACATGTACAGAGAAACACAGACGTGAGACTACAACAATGCATCCTAACATGATTGTTCGTAGATCTGCAGTAAATGTTCTTTAATAATTCTTTACGTTTTAATCAGCAAATTGCATAATGAGAAGCTTCATAACTTGTACTCTTCTCCAAATATAATTAGAATGATCAAGTCAAGGACTATGAGGTTGGCAGGCCATGTAGCACGAATGGAGGAGACGAGGAATGCATATAGAATATTGATGGGGAAGCCAGAAGGAAAGAGACCACTGAGGAGACCAAGGCTTGGGTGGGTGGACAATGTTAAAATTGATCTTAAGAGAGGTAGGCTGGGATGGTATGGATTGGAGTGATCTGGCTCAGGATAGGGACCAGTGGAGAACTCTTGTGAACACGGTAATAAACCTTCTGCTTCCATGAAATTGTGGGAAATTCTTGAGTAGCTGCAGAATTGGCAGCTCCTCAAGAAGGGCTCAATTCCATGAGTAAGTAAGTTGCGTTTTAATCTCTTAACTGACAAGTGGAAGTTAGTGTACTGTTACAAACTGGCATTGAATTATTATGACCATTCAGCTCAGGTTCTATAAAGAAAAATGTATGACATCACACAGCTCTTATGTTATTTATCGTACTGGTCCCCGAGGCTCAAGCACTTGATGGAATGAGCGCCTCCAGCTCTGCGAAACGGCTGTGATCATGGTCACTTGTCCACTTGAGCTTCCTGGACAAACATACATGCATCTCGACTCTATGGAGCAAAGTCCTTGGAAAACTAGTCGAGAAATTCGCCGATGGTTATCAAACCCGTAGATCCATTGTCATGTTCACAAGAGCCCATCAGTAGTCGCTATCCTCAGCTAGATTATTCCAAACACCGTCTTCACATCCTGTTTCTTTAAGATATTATCCTCCAACAACAGTCTAAATATTACAGGTTTTGCAACGAAACAAATTTTACCTACATTTCTAATCCTTCCCATGCATGCTATATGCACACACATCTCATCCTCCTTGTTTAGACCATGCCCATATTATAAAAAATTTCCACTTCCGTCCACTTAGGTCCATGTATTCTCCCCAGCGTCTTGTCCTCAAACAGTCAACGCATATTCTACCAAGTTTCTCATTCATACAAATCAATAAAGCCATATAAAAGAGGAAAAAGCTATCTCTGTAACAAGCCATGCAGGCCCATAGGGTTGTGAGACATCAAGGCTCCCACATTTTCTAAATAACTGGCTCACAGTTGGTGGTGAGGTTGTCAGCCTTATGCGCCGGCCGACCTTTACCCCCAAGAAGATTCCTGGTATCCATTTCTGTTACAGGCTGAGCCTACTCCAGGGCCATAGTGCGGTTGGAAGGATTAGGTCAATAGAGAAATCCAAAGATCTCTTCGGGAAACAAACCCGCGACCCTCCGGCTTGTAACATAGTGCCTCAACCAATTACGCTACCACGTGCCACGATAAATAAATAATAAAATAGATAAATAAATGTTAGATTGAGAATGATCTGTCCTTTCAGGAACTTCGTTTGTCACCCACATCCCAGAGCTATGCGCTGTGGAAGGTCACGCCTGTACCAATAACTATGGATTTCTACTTCTTCAACTGGACTAACCCGGAGGAACTATTGCAAGAAAACTTCAAGCCTACGCTGGTTGAACTGGGCCCATATAGGTTCAAGTAAGTAACAGAGAGCAACTAGCTTTTTCCGAAGCAGTTTGAATGAAGTAACGGACCTCACACTTGTCCCTATACTATGTGGATAAAGTAAACATGTGAATTTATTCCTATGTCTAATGAAATAAACACGACGCATGCGCGTCTCCTACCTACACGTAGACATTTATGAAGCTAGACTGTGCTGCTACTAGTGATAAACATAGAAAACCTATTACATCCATTACAGCTGTTCCACTTCCATTTGTGACCTATTTACTGGCTCTCCCTCACATATTTTTCCTGAAATAACCCCCCTGATTGTAGAAGATAAAGCTACCCCTGTAAGAGGCCGTGGGGTTCATAGTGTTGTGAGACGTTGAGGCTCCCGCATTTTATAGACAATCGACTCACAGAAGGCGGTGAGGTTGTCAGCCTTATTCACCGGCCGCCCTTTGACCCCAGGAAAATTCCTGGTACTCATTTCTATTAGAGGATCAGTCGACCCCAGGGCCATAATGCGGCTGGGAAGAGTAAGTCAATTGAAAAATCCAATGACCTCAGCGGGAATCGGACCCGCGACCTTCCAGCCTGTAGTATAGTGCCTTAACAAACTAAGCTACCTCATGCACCTCCCCCCGGCTGTAAACAAGCATATTATATGCAGTACACCCCGTCTTACGGACGTCTTACCTACGTCCACCCTTCAAATCTTACGCTGAAACGTCCGGATATCATTATTCTTATTCTTCACTTCATGATACACGCAATAAAGGGGACCATACACGTACGAGTCTGGCTCGCGAGACCGACTCGGCTCGGGTTCCAATGAGCCAAACTCGTCCGTGTGTTGGTCGCAAAGTTGGGAGTCAGCTCATGCATTTGTGGTGAAATTAATCCGAGCCCGGCTCCCGAGTCAAGCTCGCCGAGCCGGACTCGTACGTGTATGGGCCCCTTAAAGCCTGTTCCGACCTGAGGTGGTCATTCAGTATGTGTTCTCCACAATGCTTTATTTTTTTTTTCGAAGGTCTCATTTTCCCTTAGAAAGCGCAAACACTCTTGCATACTTACATACGTACGTGTAATAAAAAAAAACAGGATTTCGACTTAGGAAAATTGGGTTCACTCTTGACGTTCCTTAACGGCACGATTGCATAAGTCGGGAAGTTTCTGTACCCAGATATTTTGCAGATAAGTTTCCGTAGCAGACAAGAATAAACCTTGTATGAACATTAACACAGTGGACACAACCTCCACTGGGTGTATCATAAATACATTTCTTCAATACCCACACAAAAACCATACAGTCTAGATGTGGGAATAAATTTTATTCAATATTCTAAAGGTAATGAGCCAGGATAGCGATTAGCTACGAGTTGGACGACCGAGGGGTCGTAGTTCGAGTCCCGGTATGTCCAAGAATATTCTCTTCTCCTCGTTGTCCAGACCGGCTCTGGGGTCCACTCAACCCCCTCTCCAATGGGTACCTTGGGCTGTTTCCCCGGGGGTAAAGCGGAAGGGGCATGAAGCTTACACTGACCTCGAACCAGTGCCGGGATCAAGTAAACGTGGATCTATAATCCACTCCCCCACACGCCTTCTTGACGTAGTGCTTAATTAGTTAAGCACAGGAATACCTTTACCTTACTTTACGCCAAAAATAAACTTATTCCATACTTCAACACAGTCACGAAGGCATGTGGTGTAGTGGAGGTATAGATCCACTTTTTCTTGACATCGGCACTAGCTGGAAATGAGTGATCAGTTTCTTGGCCCCGTACACATTGGATAGGAGGCTCAATGGGCCCTAGAGTTGGTCTGGACGCTATGGATAAGAGAAAAATCAGCCTACTGGGAAGCGAACCCCGGGCGTGAATCCCCTAGCCTATTCGTTGTATTGACTGAACTATTCCCGAGACCTTAGAATTTCGAATTATAGAACATATCTCAAAATATGCAACTTTATTAAGGGAATTATAAAAAAAATCGATGCAGACATCCCAATAGTGAATACTAGTTCCAACTTGAAAGAAATGTGAAGCACTTTGAATATCTGCAACTTTAAGACGATGGTTCGAAGACTTTAAGTTTGTAGTTTACCTCCTTTACAGTCCGTAACCCACTCAGCATGCATGCCTGTCATAACGTAAGTAATATTCAGTGGACGGGAACTACAAAATTGCTCCCTATTAAGTAATAAACCATACATTTCTTAGTTTTTCTCTAAGTGGCATAACTGTTCAGCAGTTGAGTCTTGTTAAACGATAATTAGCTTTGATGAAATTATTGCATCAAGTCTTCGTGCAGTCTATTAAAGGGATTATCGATAAAACAGGAACCTGCTGTTGATCTTTGTGACCCCAGAGCGCCTCTTAACGTGTTCGACCTGATACACCGTGCAGTGACAACCGGAGGAGAAAACAGCAACTAATTTTGATTACGGCCGACAGTTACGTCTTAGGGTCAGTAATTCGCCATCAGTTTTAGAATGCTGTGTAGACAAATCTATTTTTCGCCCGTACACAGGCTATACGATTTTATGTATTTAGAGATGGGTTCAGTACCTCACTTAATGTAGCGTTCAACTCTACGTCTAGATAATACTGAATTGTAAAGAATTTGGAAGAAATGAGAAGTGCATACGGAAATTTTAATCGGTGTA
Organism: Cryptotermes secundus; assembly: GCF_002891405.2. Classification (NCBI taxonomy): domain Eukaryota; kingdom Metazoa; phylum Arthropoda; class Insecta; order Blattodea; family Kalotermitidae; genus Cryptotermes; species Cryptotermes secundus. The sequence goes on from NW_019720169.1 coordinate 1,168,108, forward strand.
CTTGAAGGATTGAATGGATCTTAGAGAGATAGGATGGGATGGTATGGATTGGATTGATCTGGCTGAGGACAGGGACCAGTGGAGGACTCTTGTGAACACGGTAATGAACCTTCGGATTCCATAAAATGCTGGGAAATTCTTGAGTACCTGCAGAATTGGCGGCTCCTCAAGAAGGGCTGAGCTCCATGAGTAAGTAAGTATACCTGAAGGATGGAGAATATCTAGGAAATAGAGGCACAGAAGTGTGTATAATATTAAAAATGAATCTTGGAGAGATAGGATGGGATGGTATGGATTGGATCGATCTGGCTGAGGATAGGGACCAGTGGATGGCTCTTGTGAACACGGTATTGAACCTTCGGGTTCCATAAAATGCTGGGAAATTCTTGAGTAGCTGCAGAATTGGCGGCTCCTCAAGAAGGGCTGAGCTCCATGAGTAAGTAAGTATACCTGAAGGATGAGGAATATCTAGGAAACAGAGGCACAGAAGTGTGTATAATATTAAAAATGGATCTTACAGGGCTAATGTGTGAGGGTATGGATTTGAATTCAATTGTCTTAGCACAGAATCCAATGGAGTGTGTTGTGAATACGGTACTGAATCTTACGGTTTCATAACCAGGCAGGAAATGACTTGGTAGATGAGCGACTGTTAGCTTCTCAAGAAGGACTCTCTTCCATGGAGCTGGTTTCTAAGGATGTGGAGAGAAGAGTTCCAGACACTAAGGATTACCAGGGATGTACCTATATGTCCACAGTTGCATATGAGCATACCATTTTGGTTATGTATCCTTTTGTCCTATAAATCTGGTATTACATACATATTTTCGATACCTTGAGCGCTGGCGGGGGTTCAGAATTCAAAACAAGAAGTTCTGGGAAGAAATAATCGCCTACTTTTCCTTGATATGACACAGAAAATACAAAAACGACTCGTCCAATAATTCAGCCATTGTTGCGTGTGAATTCATTGCCGCAGTAAAGCTTTTATCTAGCCGTTGCCTAGCAACGACAGGTAGATGCACATACAGACACACAGACTAATGGAAGAAATGTATGAAGTACGTCGTTAGGATGGGCTCAAGTGCCATGGTATACATACAAAGATTCATAAAGATTGGTTCAGGCGTTCAAAAGTTAATAGGGAGTGGGGATATGTAGGAAGGATATGATACAAGCTTACATTCATTTTCTCAAAATAGTTAAAGTAGGAACCAAAATAGGCTAAAAAGGAAATATGCCAACAATGAATAACAAATCTTAACAAAAAACGAACAAATATAACAAACTTTGTGGCCTGTAGTTCGCAAGCGAACTATACCGACCGAGCGACCGCCGCTTGCCGGCGAAGTTAGTGCCAACTTTAGCGGATATAGGGTGTGCCGTGGTCAGCGCATCGGATCCCCACGGCTGTTGAGCTCGGTTTTCTAAACCGGAGCTGCTAGTTTCTTGAAATAGCTCCTCAGTTACCCTCATGAGGCTGCGTGAACCCCGTTCCAGACCCACTACTTCTAAAAAAATCTGGTAGCATCTGGAATCGAACCCGGGACTTCTGAATCTTTAGCCATGAACTCTGGCCACTAGACCACAGAGGCGGTCACCAAAATCTTAAAAGCACTAAAAACATAATTATATTGTATACCTTAGAATTGTCAGCAAAAATAGTCTTTAGCTTCGCAAACGTACAAGTTTGTAATGAAATTTCGTGGCTGTTCACTTTTGGGAAAAACTGGTTGCACCCCCTCCCCGTGAAGACATCCTGGCGTGTGCTTGATAGTCATTATGATCTTGAAAGTTGCGTGTAAAGTGTCTGCTGCTTTCCTTCATTTCTTTACAGAGAAACTCGCGAGAAAGTGAACGTCACCTGGAACGCAAACCGCACGGTGTCATACAAGCAGAAGAAATGGTGGTACTTCGACCCCAGTAACTCCAACGGTACTCTGAAGGACAACGTCACTACACTCAACGCGGTTGCTCTGGTTTGTCTCAGTCTTCTACTTACAAATTTACACATGTAAAAGGGATAAGTTACTGAATGTTTTACAAGACATAAGAACGCCGTAGCCCATAGTCCGCAAGTGACTAAACCGACCGAGCGAACGCCGCTTGTCGACAAAGTTAGTGCCAACTTCAGCGGATAGATGGTGTCGCGTGGTCAGTGTAACGGATCCCCACGGCTGTTAAGCTCGGTTTTCTAGACCGGAGCCGCTAGTTTCTTGAAGTAACCCCTCAATTATCCTCACGAGGCTGAGTGGACCCCGTCCCAGACCCACTAATTCTCAGAAAATCTGGTAGGGCCGGGAATCGAACCCGGACCTCTGGATCTGTAGCCAGGATCTCTGACCACTAGACCACTGAAGCGGTCTTATAAGACATAAGATTTAGGCAAATTACTTGGAAGGAAGTAAGTAACAGGTAAGGTTAAGAAGATAAACTTGTCCCTGTTCTTCATTAAATGTCACGCCATCTGGGCGTATAGGGGAGTGGAGGTATAGATCCACGCGATCTTAACCTCGGCGATAGATGGAGATGAGTATAGAGTTTATTTACAATAAATGATGTTTTCCGTTAAATTCACGAGTGTTACACTGGTTAGCATGTAATGTATTGTTTGATTTTGTGGTGTTTGTATGTAGTAAAGTCTTGTCTGGCGATCAGCTGTGTCGATATAGGGTCAATAATCAATATTTCGGATCCTGTTTCTACCTCCAGATGAAGTGACAGGAGATTGGAGTAAACTTCATAATGAGGAACTTTATAACTTGTACTCTTCTCCAAGTATAATTAGAATAATCAAGTCAAGGAAGATGAGGTGGGCAGGGCATGTAGCACGAATGGGGGAGAGGAGGAATGCATATAGGAGATTGATGGGAAAGACAGAAGGAAGGAGACCACTGGGAAGAAAAATGCTTCGACGGGTAGACAATAATAAAATGGATCTTAGAGAGATAGAATGAGATGATATGGATTGGACTGATGTGGCTCTGGATAGGGAACAGTGGAGGGCTCTTGTGAACACGGTAATAAACCTTCGGGTTACATAAAATGTTTGGAAATTCTTGAGTAGCTGCACAATTAGTGGATCTTCAAGAAGGGCTCAGCTCCATAAGTAAGTAAGTAAGTAAGTAAGTAATAAGTAAGTAAGTAAGTCTCTACCTACATCATCAGGGCACGTATGATGAGCATGGTATAAATACAAAATGCGGCCGCGACACTTATCGTCTTAACCCATGATGAAGGAGACGGAAACAGTCTGCGAAACGTTGGGTCCCAGTTATATATTAACATGGCCGATCGCCCGAGAAGATTTAATTCGTTAGTATTTAAATAACAACAAACGCTATAGAGGATCTTTGTTCATTAAAGTGTTATTAATTAATAGTCGTTATTTTTAAAAAGCAAAAGCATAACTAAACATTAAGTACTGGAGATGAAACAACAGTTCCGATTTTCATGATTACATAACCTGAATTTGCCCAGTAATATACATCTAACGAGAGATACAGTATTTTAGTTAGTAGTTGTATGTCGGTTCAAAGATAGCGCCCATTATAACGAGCTGAAAGTGCAGAGTTCTGTGGTGGGTGGAAGCTGCAAACATTCAGTCTGATGATGCGTTTCCCTTCAAAAATCCCACCCGGATTTAAACCCTTAAATTAGACTTACTTAACGGAAAATGTTGCTGCTTTTCAGTGATCAGCCAGTCGAATGTACACAGAACGCTCAGGACGTCCTTAACTATCTCAGACGTTAGCTTCATCTAAATAGAAAGCTATTTAATTCCTGCCTCACAGAAGACACACCGTGTCTCAGTTACTAAGGCAAATAGGTAAATGCTAATAAGAAATCCACAAATTTCCACTATGGTAAAGAAAGTAAAGCTATCCCTGTAACAGACCGTGGAGGACCATAGGGTTGTGAGACGTCGAAGCTCCCACATTATCTAGACAATCGGCTCACAGATGGCGGTAAGGTTGTCAGCCTTGCTCGCTGGCCGCCGTTTACCCGCAGGAAGATTTCTGGTATTCATTTCTGTTAGAGGCTGAGTCGATCCCAGGGCCATCGTGCGGTTGGAAGGATTAGGTCACTTGGAAAAATCCAATGACCTCATCGTGAATCGAGCCCGCGACCTCCCGGCTTGTAGCATAGTGCCTCAACCGACTACGCTACCTCATGTCTCTGCACAAATTTCCGCCATGAAAGGGAAAAATATTGTTTCTTAATGTTAGAAGAAGTAAGTACAGTAACTTCTGTGCTTTAAATGGTTATATCATGGTTTCACAAACTATAGGACACAACTTACTGTAAGCATTGGGAAATGTCACAGTTCTCAAGAATTACTTAATACACAGCTGTTCCTATGCGCAAGCTGTGACAGGTCAGTTAGACCAGCCTAACCCCTGTACTGACTGAGCTGTCCCAAGGACATAACAATGAATACGAACTTTAGAAGAAGAATTATTTGGCAATAAGCTTTGCCAGTTTATTTATGAACCTCTCAGTGATGGGAGAGTCATGATAGCTCAATCGGTACAACAACGGGCTACATGCTGTACTGCCAGGGTTCGGTTCCTGATAGAGGCAAGAGGTTTTTCTATATTCCACAACGCCCAGACCGGCGCTGGAGCCCACTCAGCCTCCTATCAAATGGGTATCAGTGGATTTTCCCTCCAGGGGAAAGCAGCCGGTTCGTGCAACTGACCACTCACCTACATCTACTACGTAGATCAAGAATGGTGGAGCTATACCTCCATTCCCCAATATGTCTTCATGACATCATCATCATCATCAGTAATCTGTCAAGACGACAGGTCCNATCTTCATGACATAGTGCTTAATTAATTAAGCACAGGGAGAAGTGTACCATGTTTTTACCGCTCTCAGTGACAAGGCGTTCTTCAAGACACTTTAAACTACTTGTTGCAGTCTCGGGTCTAGAAAACCGTGGGGATCCATGCGATACCCTCTATCCACTAAAGTTAGCACTAACTTCGCCGACAAGCGGCTGTCGCTCGGTCGGTAATAAAGCCACAGAGTTGTTGTTGTTGCAGTCTGCAACTTCTGTGTCGCGGTTTCGGAGCGCTTTCCTACAACTTCCGTTATCCGGAGCTATCCGAGTGACAGGGCAGAACGTCTGGATAACCAAGACAGTAGGGGAGTTTCTGTTCGACGGGTACAGCGACCCTCTTCTCACGATGGCTATGAAGATGCCGCATCTAGCACAGACGAGGATACCTGTAGATAAGTTTGGTTGGTTCTACACGAGGAATGGTTCTGCAGAATTTGACGGGGTGTTCAACATGGAAACTGGGGAAGATGACGTCATGCAGGTTGGAAAGTTACGTAACTGGAACTACAACAATCGCACGGACTTCTTTGAGGCTGAATGTGGTCACGTGATTGGCTCGTCTGGAGAGCTATTTCCTCCTGGACGGAAAAAGGACAAGCCAGTGGTAATGTTTTCGCCTGACCTCTGCAGGTAAGTGACACTTTCTGTCATTACATACTTTCTTAATCCTTAATGTGTTGTGAGAAATTTTATGAGGAGTAGTGGGTCTGGAACGGGGTCCACTCTGCATCGTGAGGATAAGCGGCTCCGGTCTATAAAACCGAAATTAACGGCCGTGGGGATTCGTTGCGTTGACCATGCGACACCCTCTATCCGCTAAAGTTGGCACTAACTTCGCCGACAAGCGGCGATCCCTCAGTCTAGAGATAAAGCGACAGGAGGTTGGAGAAAACTGTATAATGAGGAGCTTCATAATTTGTACTCTTCTCCAAGTATAATTAGAATAATCAAGTCAAGGAGGATGTGATGGGCAGGGCATGTAGCACGAATGGGGAGAAGAGGAATGCAAATAGAATATTGGTGGGAAAGCCTGAAGGAAAGAGGTCACTAGGAAGACCAAAACGTATGTGGGTGGACAATATTAAAATGGATCTTAGAGATATAGGATGGGGTGGTATGAATTGGATTGATCTGGCTCAGGACAGTGACCAGTGGAGGGCGCTTGTGAACACGGTAATGAACCTTCGGGTTCCATAAAATGCTGGGATGTTCTTGAGTAGCTGCACAATTGGCTGCTTCTCAGGAACAGCTCAACTCCATGAGTGAATGAGTGAGTGAGTGAGTGAGTGAGTGAGTGATACACAGTCTGTAAGATTCCTTGGACGGGGGATCAGCCTTTCTCGAGGCCGATACCTAGACGCAGAACAACACAGAATAAACGCAGACAGACATCCATGCCACGAGTAGGATTCGAACCCACGATCTCAGTGTTAGAGCGAGTGAAGGCGTTTCATGCCTTAGACCACGCGGCCGGCCACTGTGATCGGCATTTGGCAGTCCTGAAAAAATTAATTACAACTTCAATTCAGAAACAAATAAAAAATAGTCACATTCGCAGTGTAGACAAACTTGTCGATAAGCACTAGTTCTGTATCTTATCAGTGAATGTATAGGAATCTGTTGCTAGGCTCTGTACCATTTTGTCCTCATATTAAACAGGAAGTGACAACTTGTTGCAAGTATCCAAACCATCTTTCTAAGGACAAGCTATTACCCGATTATCGCTAGTAAAGGCCATGCGCGCCAAAGTGTGACTCCCTTGCTACATGTGGCCTTTTGAGCCGTTAGTACGGCTGGAGGACGAAAGCATTAATCAGTCTTCTATTTCAAACAATATGATAAGGTGAATGTAAAGCTGTCCCTGTACTTAACTACGCTAAGAACGTGTATGGGGGAGTGGATGTATAGATCCACATTTTCTTGACCTCGACACTAGGTGGAGATGAGTGGTCAGATTCACGTCCCGGCCGCTTTACCCCCGGGGAAACAGCCCCCGGTACCAATTTGGTAGGAGCTGGGTGGGCCCTACAGCCGGTCTGGACGATATAGAGAAGAAAATAATCCTTGACCCTACCGGGACGCGAACTCCGACCCCTTCGATCGTCCAGCCCGTAAGCAGTCGCTGTACCGACTGCGCTATATGGGCTCACTTTCAAACTATGTGATTAAATGTAAAACAAATTCTGCATTTTAGAAATCACTTTCACCCTCCTATCAACACCTGTTTGCTACCTCCAAATTTCTGAAAATGATCATTTGATGTTCCAAGGTTCAGTAAGTTTGACCACACAGTTCTACTTACGGTTTGCTGGACACTCCTGGTGCCACGGTCCATGGTGTGTAGTACTGCTGACTTGGTTGAGAAGTTGAGGACGTCCAGTTCGGAACGCAGGGCCAGAAAACGTAGCTTAAGTTCACATTCACAACATCAGTCGCATAGCACTATAGCATCAAGCAACTTTTCTTGAAAGCACTGAACTATTCGTTGTAAATCCTAAAATAGTTGTCAGATTTTCATATTTCTGTCACTCACACTGACAAACAAAGCCCGTCATGAAATTACTGAACTCTTCTTTTAAATATAAAAGCACACGAATACAAAATGTTTAAGATTTACATGAGTTTAAGCCTCTAAACAAGAAACGGAACTTCGACTGCCTGCCTGCCTGCCTTCTGCAGTTAGAATTAGGGTCAAATTTCCTACCTAAATGAAATCACGAATCATCACCAGTTGCAGCCCATTCATAGATTCTGTCAGAAATATCATACGTCGAATGATTCGATGATAATCGATAATGTATTGGAAATGATGTGGAAGGAAGCGGTCGTGGCCTATTACAAGTATTTTTCCGGCATTCGCTTGGACGGACTGAGAAGAATCACGTAGTTAGGATAGTCTGTTCCACTTCCGATATGAATGCGAGAGACACAAGTGCCTGAAGCAACTTGCTAAAGCTATCCCTGGAACAGACCGTGGAGACCCACAGGGTTGTGAGACGTCGAGGCTCCCACATTTTCTAGACAGTCGGCTCACAGATAGCAGTGAGGTTGTCAGTCTTACGCGCCGGCCGCCTTATACCCCGCAGGAAGATTCCTGTCACCCTTACAGACTGACCATAGAGCAGTTTCTTCCACGGACATTTAGTGATTACCGTCATGATTCGGTCTCCAGGATCTCGTTTGTGAGAACAGTGAACACAGCGCGAGTTTGAAGGTGATATTGAGAAGCTTCACACTGCACGTAAGATCCTGTACATTCTGTGAACGTTGTTAGAAACGGATATTAAAATTCAGTAATCTTATTTCGAATTGGTGCTATCAGCATGTTTGGAACCCGGGAGTTTATCAGCAAAACGTCGAAGAGAATCAGGTAGTGGAGTGCAGTGAGAAGAACCCTTCTTGAAAATGTAAATAATCTCTAATATTGACAAGAAATTGTACATCTTCTCGGAAAAATCTGAAGATTCTTTACCATGTACGTTATAGAAGATCCAGCGATTGAATCCCGACATGTGAATCACTCCACATCACGCTTCATTACCTTAAGATAAATTTTAATGATCTCATCTATGACTAGGTCTTTCAAGCTGTCTCTTCCCGTTGGACTTTCGGGCAGAAATTTAGTGTACATTTATTCTCTCGTATAGTATTTTTCCTGTACGAGTACATAGCAGTTTTCTCCAAAATTTCTATAGTAGTACAGGGTAGGCGCTTAGACACATGGACACACATTTAATAACAATCCACTCATTTTCGGAGTAGCTTTCAGGGACTCTTAAATAACTGCAGCGCTAAGAGGCTCAGGTACAATAGATCTGTTGGGTTAAAATCTGCAAAATGCGAAGCTTCCACATATGTTTTTTTTTCCAGGCTTAACCACAAATGCAAAAATCAAGGAAAAATCCTACTATATTTTTCAATATTATGACCAACATACCTGGTTCATTATCGTTTAAATGGCCTGAATAATTAAGAATTTAAAGTCAAACTAATAAACTCCTTAAACTGCGTAAGTTTATAAGACGTGGTTGTCGACACGACTGTTCAAACACGTTTTATGTAGGTGAGCTGAAAGCGCTGGGGATAGGTGTCGGGTGACTGCTACTCGAACCGTGAGACCAACTCCGCGGCTAGCATGTCAACCAATTCATTACGCGCCTCTTTATCCCTGTAGTAGTTTTCTCACATACTTTTGTGTCAAATAATGCAAAAATTGTGTTGTAGGACTATTGATATTCTATTACTTATATTTCATAAAATACGTTTATCACTTGATAAAATAAGGCAAACAACTGCTTTGAACTATACGGCAAATGTTTCTTATTATATTGTAAAGATGGCAGTACAGGTTAGGCCATTTTAATCAACATCTCCCTTAACGTCTACGCCGAAAGTTACTCGTCTATCGTTAAATATAACTAAATAATATTATAAATGACCGCTAATGCAGTAAAACTTACAGTGGCAATAATATATCCCGTAAAAAACCGATAACTCTGGAAGGCAGGCAAGTGAAAAACCAAACCCGCGAAGCACGTTGAGTGGAGTGACGTGTGCAACCGCTAGAGGAGTTGGTGTCTCCAACCTCACAATAAGATATATCGAAACAAGTATCTTCTTACAGTTAGTTGCGAGTTGCTCCACCCACTCCAGCGACACTGTCTATCTAGTCTACTCGCAAGAATCAAATAACTTCTCTTTAGAATGTTTCATTCCTTGGAACGTTTTTCTTTATTATGTATATAAACTATTGGTTAATAACATTATACAATTTGTCTGTGCCCCTCTGTTATCGCCCCTGACTAGGCACCGAAGTACCAGGTCCTCGGTTTTCAAATGTGGGGTCTCGTGTTTGTCTCGGTGCTAGGCTGGTTACAGGATAAGGAAGGTGAGTACAGGATACTCCAGATTTATGATTTAAGGTTCTCAACAGCGGTTACTATGAAGAGTACGGTCTTATGGATTATAACGTCGAGTAATTCGGAGACAGCTCGACGTTTCGGAAGACACTGCATATGTCTGCTGATTTCCTGTTTGTCTTACCCTTTGGCCCTTAAGATGGAGACAAGTCCTGCTATCTCCAAACCACACAGAATTACAACCAAGAAGACTGCACATTTCTTAATTAAGTAACAAATTAACCAAACCATTATGCGAGTAATTGTCCAAGTAATTAACTAATTATCTAATTGGCTAGCTGATTTTATTTTTGTCTGACCCTCTTACAGACCGAAGTATTAACCGACAGACTGACTAAACGTCCTGAACAAATTCTGAACCTATCCCAACCGAACCAATTCTATGGAGCAAATTTATAGTCTCTTTGACTACTACAAAATTGGATTGCCTCTCGTGGAACCCAAAGGTCCATTCACTTGTTCACAATAGAAATTTCACTGACTGGAGGCGCAGAAGGAATGCATAGAGGATATTGGTGGGAAAGCCAGAAGAAAAGAACCACTGGGAAGACCAAGGTGTAGGTGCATTGACTATTAAAGCGGATCTTAGTGAGATAGGATGGGATGATACGGATTGGATTGATCTGGCTCAGGATAGGGACAAGTGGAGGGCCCTTGTGAACACGGTAATGAACCTTCGGGTTCCATAAAATGCTGGGAAATTCTTGAGTAGCTGCAGATTTGGCTTCTCCTTAAGAAGGGCTCAGCTCCATGAGTATAAGTAGGTGCAGAAGGGCGCAATCTAGTAAAGCGATGTTTCGACTGTGCTTCCTTCTTTCAGGTCGATCACTTTCGAGTATGCCGCAGAAGTGGAGGTGCATAGTATGACAGGGTACCGGTTCGAACTCGGTAAAGGACTCTTAGACAACGGCACAATTGACCACGACAACTGGTGCAACTGCGGAGGCCAGTGTGTTCCCCAAGGGACCCTCAACGTGACAGCATGTCGTTACGGCGCTCCTGCATTTGTGTCATACCCACATTATCTGGATGCTGACCCCTACTACGCAAACCTCGTCAGCGGGATGAGCCCAGATCCAGCTCGCCATCGGTTTTACATGACTTTTGAGCCAGTGAGTGGCCTTTGGGCGAACTTTATCTTTCGAAATATAATTTAAATAATATTGTCATGGGGGATTTATACGTGACTTATGAGACGGGGGTTTGGATTGAATGATTGGATTTATTGACACCTTACACACACAACACGGGACTACACGCAATTAATTACTGAGAAAAACAGCTTCAGCTTTCTCGTGATGAAACTGTGCCCGAGCCAAGCAGACCGGCTCAGTGTTGTAGAATTAGTTCTAAATTTCTGTCAGTAGATGGCACCAAGTGCTGTAAACTGTCGTAGCATTTGAGGCTCCAGAGGGCTGGATGGGCATTTTCTTTTTCAAAATAAAAAAAAGTATTTGAGGTTCTCACAGCGGTGATTATCAGGAGTTATGTCTTATGGCATACAATGCCGTGTAGTTCCTTGAAAGTCATTGAATTTCAGCAGACTAGACGGCTTTATATCCCAGAAGATAGAACTCGCCTCATATATAGCAGTATTTTCGCGTCTTGTACTACTGTAGACCGCCTCTGTCGTCTAGTGGTCAGAGTTCCTGGCTACAGATCCTGAGGTCCCGGGTTCGATTCCCGGCGCTACCAGATTTTCTTAGAAACAGTGGGTCTGGAACGGGATCCACTCAGCCTCGTGAGGATAATTGAGGAGCTACAATATTTCAAGGAAAGAGCGGCTCCGGTCTAAAAAACCGAAATTAACGGCCGTGGGGATTTATTTCTTCTATACTTCAACCCATATTTCAAGCCATCCTACATTTATTCAGAGAAGAAGAAGAAGAAGGAGGAGAAGAAGAAGAAGAATTTCTGTGCCCCACGGATTTATTCTTTTACTGAGATTACTTGCTTTGTAGAATTTGGGGTTCTCATAGCGGTAGTTATGAAGAGTCCGTTGAAATTCAACTGACGTTTCTGAGAAACATATCATTTCCATCTTCAGGGTCGAAATATAAGCNTTTACATCTTCTTACTTGCTTTGCTTTGTTATATCATTAGTATCCAAGTTGAAGGACAGCAACTGAGAGATTGTTTTAATGTTACAGAATACTGGGATTCCCCTTGATGTTGCTGCGCGATTGCAGATCAACTTGTTGCTGAAACCAAGTACTCATATCGCGTAAGTAACACAAACTATGAAATGGAAGGAGGTACAATATCAGGGATATTGATAAAGAGAGGATTCAGAAAACATTAATTAGAAAATTATGAGAATTTTATATAAGACCAGCCGCACCTTAGATCTGCTTCAGAATTAGGTTATACGTGTTGTCATTAATGTCCAGGTTACGTAATGTGGTCTTATGTCTCAGGGCATAAACGAGGACTTAATGGTTCAAGTTACCTGTTCTGACTAATGAACTACCTAACTCCATGAAGCTGAGCCCTTCTTGAGGAGCCAATAATTGCTCAGCCACTAAAAAATCTCAACATTTCATGGAATCCAAAGGTTCATTATCGTACTCGCAAAAGCTTGTTCCTAACATGACCCTGATGAATGGTGCCCACACTCTCCCGTTTTGTTATTGTAACATCCATTTTTAGCTTAATGTCCTTATTTCCGAAAATTAAAAGGAGATTTATGAAAGCACCCTGCCGTCTCTGTCCCCCCCCTCTTAACGTTGTTAGGCAACGTAAAAATTTTTCCCTCGGTAACAAATACACAAGTAACAATAGAAAAGTGTTGGACGCGATGTTTTATATGTGGTCCATGTCTTGTGAAATGCTAAACGTATGTAAGGAAAATAGGCAATTCGTTCTTCCCAGAACTATTTGTTTTATTATCATCCCATCTTCACCTGAGTCTTCCAGGTGGACGCCTTCTTCCAAGTTCTCAAACCAAAAATTCGCATGCACCTCTCTCTAATGCCTTCTTCATGCCCTGCTCATCTTAGCCTCCTTGATAAAAAAATAAATAAAAAAAAAAAACTAATTTACAAGAATAGAACTAATTGCATTAGTTAATTAATTATGCCAAGGGACAAAGAACAAATGGTTTCGCTGGGAACAGTGCACAGCCCCAGGCAGCCGGGATAGCTCAGTCGGTATAGCGACTGGCAACGGGCTGGACGGCCGAGGCGTTGAATTTCGAGTCCCGGTAGGGTCAAGAATTTTCTCTTATCCACATCGTCCAGACTGGCTCTGGGGCTCACCCAGCCTCCTAACAAATGGGTATTGGGGGCTGTTTCCAGGGGGTAAAGCGGCCGAGACGTGAAGCTGACCACTCACCTCTAACCTCTAACAGGGACAACTTTACGTTTTTCTTACGTTCAGAGTGCAACATCCCCATTTTCATACCCTTGTGGTAAGAAACGTCCCCCGCTTGTGGAAGGAAAGATGACTAACAGATTGGGGGAAGTAGGGGAAATTGACGGAGGGTCAGCGAGGAGAACCCCAGCAACTTCCGATCCTACATCATTACCACACACAGCATTGGACTACACTTAGGGCCCTTTTACACTGACAGTGGTTTAGCTTCTTGGCAAGACATTCATCAGTCACGTGACTGTGCGGAAACAGCTCTCTTTAAGTAAACGGTTCTCCGACATATCAGGGCAGGACTTGTTATTCTTGTGAGTCCCGCAAGATGTCGCACTCCGGGGTCAACTGAAAGTTTATCAACAGACATGCGCCTTGATAACATAAAATTTGTCGGCTTCGTATGTAACACCGTTCAAGTGACTAAACATACCGTAAAGGTACAAGGTAAATGTATCCCTGTATAGAAAAAAAAAAAAAGTTAAACTATCCCTGTAACAGGCCATGGAGACCCACAGGGTTGTGAGATGTTGAGGTTCCCACATTTTCTAGACAATCGGCTCACAGGTGGTGGTAAGGTTGTCAGTCTTACACGCCGGCCGCCCTTTACCCCCCAAGAATATTCCTGGTACTCATTTCTGTTAGACTGAGTCGACCCCGAAGCCGTTGTAGACTCTGCGGAGAAAAGACTTTCTTGTGCCGTCAGTGAAACCCCCGTATCCCGTCTCTATACCGGCTCCCTAAAGCTAGTAAAGCTGAGTAACCTAAGATATGTTTAAGAAGACTGGTTTGATAGGGGCCATTTTAATAACATACATAAGAAACAGCTGAGAATATACGTAATTCGTGTGTATTACTATGGTACTTGACCATTACTCCGGTAAAAAGGGTAAAGTTGTTCCTCTGCTTAACTAATTAAGCAGTACGCCATGAAGGCGTATGGGGGAGAGTATGTATAGATCCACGTTTTCTTGACCTCAGCATTAGTTGGAGGTGCGTGGTCAGTTTCACGCCCCGGGGACAGAGCCCTCGGTACGCATTGGATCGAAGGCTGAGTGGACCCCAGAGCCGGTCTGGACGACTTGGAGAAGAGAAAATTCTTGACCCTACTGGGACTCGAACTCCGACCCCTCCGTGTTCTAGTCCGTAGCCAGTCGCTGTACCGACTGAGCTATACAAGTGACAGACCTGTCTTCCCCTCAGAGTCAAGGCCACATTGTAACACAATGCTAATTACATTTCTTCTTCCTCTAACGGCGTGACCTGTTCCAACTACTCGAAGCCGTCATTCATACAAACAGGATAGCCTTTACCTATAGGGGGCAAAACCCATGCCTGGAGTGGGATTCGAACCCCCGATCCCAATGATATTTATACCTCAGACAGCGCGAACAGTGTGAGCGGTGTGCTCAGATTTCGTTATATGGCCAGGCCGAGCCATAGCTCAAGCGGTTGGTCGCTGGCTTCCCGCCGCGGCGGCCCGGGTTCGGCCCCGGGTCTGGTCAGGTGGGATTTGTGGTGAATAAAGTGGCACTGGGGCGAGTTTTCTCCGAGTACTTCGGTTTCCCCTTCCAATCTTCATTCCACCAAATTCTCCATCATCATAATCACCCGGAGCAGGCCACAATAGACCAATCAGTGCCCGCCGTGCCGAGTGGACCAAGTTGGACTCCACCTCCCACTAACCGAATTAAAAAAAGGAATATATATATATATGGCCAGAAACTGAAAAGGGCTTCGACATTGAAACTGACTGACAGGAAAGTGTGAAGTTAGTACATAGGATTATGTGAGATTTGAGGCTTCCACGGAAAGGAAGTTTTAGTAGCAGGTCTGTTGGGTAACTAGACTACACGGTTTCATGACCCATAAATGGCAGCCAAACTCTTGACTGCCTGAGCGACTGTTTGCGTCCGGAGAAAATCTGTGTTTCATTAAGTTAGTCAGAACACGAGAGTTGTTTACCATTTACAATGAATTAATATCAAGGTTTAAAATTAATTCCATTTTAAAATTCTTAACTGCACTATACGTTTCGGCCCACTAGGCCACCATCAGGTGCGTTGAAATTCGGGGGAACTACTGTGCCCACCGCGCTACTGCAATTGCAAGCACATGATGATGGCAGTGCAGTTCAGTGGCGAAATTTAAAAGGATTTGAATTTAAATCTTCATGTTAGTGCATGGTGGACGGTAAACAACTGAAAATTAATTCTAATACCGATTTCCGATGAGGTCATTGGATTTTTGTATTGACTTAAATTCTTCCAGCCTCACTATGGCCCTTGTGTCGACCCAGCCTCTAACAGAAATGAGTACCACGAATCTTCCTGGGGTTAAAGGGCGGCAGGCGCGTAAGGCTGGCAATCTTACCGCCATCTGTGAGCCTCGACGTGTCACAACCCTGTTGGCCTCCACAGCCTGTTACAAGGATAGATGGCGCGTAAGGCTGACAACTTCAGTCCCATCTGTGATCCGACTGTTTAGAAAATGTGTTAGCCTTGACGTCTCACAACCCTATGGGCCTCCATGGCCTGTTACAGGGATAGCTTTACACCAACTGCAACAGGATGCTAAGATACTATAGTTAGTTACAGATCTATCCGCGCCGTAGCTCAAGTGGTTAGTCGCTGGCATCTCACCTCGGCGATCCGGGTTTGATCCCGGGTCTGGTCAAGTGGGATTTATGGTGGACAAAGAGACGCTGGGGCATGTATTCTCGGAGTACTTCGGTTTCCTCTGTCAATCTTCATTCCACCAATTGCTCCACCCTCACCTATCATCTGGGGCTGGTACAATAGGCCAGAAGTGGCCGCAGTACAAGGGACTTAGTCCCACCCACTAGCAATAAAGAAAAATAATCACAGATCTAGCTGATGCGTATCGCGAGCTGTGTGGCTCATTGATTCTTTAAGATAGATCAAAAACATTCTTAGAAAATTATCCCAAGAATTGCATTCCTCTGAATCTCTAAATGCGCCATATTTCGAGGTCAACTGAAAACATATACAAGAGACACGTGCCTTTATAATATGCAACGCAAATCAGTTGATTTTATTCGTTACGTAAAGGTAAATGCAAGTTATCGCTCTGCTTACTTACGTAATTCAGCAATAGGTCATGAAAGCATATAGGTCCACCATTCCTGATCTCGGCAGTAGATTGAGGTGAGTTAGCTTCACGCCCCTGCCGCTTTACCCCCGAGGGAAAGAGTCCCTTGTACCCATTGGATTGGACATTAGGCAGGTCTCAGGGCCGGTCTGGACTCTGTGGATAGGAGACAAACTTTTTCCTTCCCCTGAGAATTGAACCCCGACCCCTCTGTTGTTCAGCATGTAACCTATACGCTATACCCATTGAATTATCACAGGTTCTTTGCAGAAGCTATACATATGAAGCATTTGGAAATTCTCTTCGCCCTCAGATATAATGTAGACACTTATCTTAACAAGCTTGCGAATATATGCGTGGATATCTGCCCATGGCTCTACAGCCCTTTGTTGGTCTTTGGCCTCTTTTTCGATTTTTTAATCGTTTTGCACAGTCGATAGGACTCCTTGGACGGGGGATCAGCCCATCGCAAAGCCGCTACCTACACACGGAACAACACAGACAGAATAAACACACAAATATCCATGCCTCAAGTGGAATTCGAACCCACGATTTCAGTGTTCGAGCGGGCGAATACACGTATAGTTAATGCCTTAGACCGAGCGACCGCTGTGATGGGCTCATGCGTGAATATTCAAAGTTGAAATAAAGATTTGACAACAGTGCTACATTCTTCCATCCACGCTTGAGCTTGAGACATTACATACAGGCGGAGTCAAGCATCCTTAAACGGAAAATACATTGCAGTTCTTCGGCCTTGATCTCAGTGTTGCGTGTTTTGTTTGTCAAACACAACCGTTGAAGTGTAAGGGTGATTTGAATATGTTATTACTACATCCGCAGGCGAAATTCAAGGCTGTTAGATCAAACTTATTGTCAACACGCGGATGGGAGATGTGTAATATCATGTATTGGAAAGGTATTATTTGAGAGCCGACAACACAACAAGTGATTATAAAACCTTTATTAAAACGTTTGATATTTGATTCTGATACAGGGTGTCCGGATGAAAGTAATCCAAAATAAAATCATTATATCTCAGAAAGAATTTATTATACACATTAATGAGTTACACCATTACAAAGGGAAACTATCAAAGTTTTTTCTGCGTATACAACTTTCTCAGTAAATTTAAATGTGACCCCCCTTAGTGGCACTACAAATACCCAGGTTTGAAGCATTTTCGGTGTTACTGTAGCCACAGTGACCCTTATGCGAGCTTTCAGGTGTTGAAGGTCGTTGATCTTGACCTTGTAGACAATGTTTTTCACATAACCCCACAAGAAAAATTCAGTGGGGTCAAATCTGGCGACCTATGAGGCCAAATAATTGGTTCATTTCTGCCGATCCAAGTACCAGCCATCTCTCTGTCCAGGCAATTCCTAACATGGCGGCAAAAATGTGGCGGCGCATGTGCGTAAGCCTGGTATGAAAAAAAGACTTCCAGAGTTTTCCTTTCCGATGACATAAACTGGATACGTGTATGACAATTAGTTTCCGAGATATACATTTTTTTATTTTGGATACCTTTCATCCGACATTCTATACATCCCAGTATAAGTTTCAATCTGAAGAGATCAACAGCCGGTATACCTACCTACCCTACCACTCGGCGCCACAGCCCTGGGTGAGCCTTGGCCTCCTCTACAACCAGTCCCCACTCCTCTCTATTACTCATCTCGTCTATCCATCCTTTCACCTTGTCGTTCAACATATTATTTTCATAGAATTTGTGCCATTTCATCACGTCACGATGTAAACATATTGTTTACTTATTACATAATGTTATGTTCATTTTATTATGTGCCTCGTGATTTCGTTTCCTTAATCTCAAAATAAATTAGCTTACTTGAAGTTCAGACATCCAGATTTCCTCATATTGTTTGTTACATGTTTCGCTTCAGACTGTACAATGACGTACCTATCATATTCTTCCCGATGATGTGGTTTGAACAGCGGGCCACACTAACGCCGGAACTTGCTGCAAACCTTAGGCTGCTGTTGATGTTGCCAGTCATGGGTTTCTACTGCTCTCTTGGCCTTGTATGCCTAGGCATCGTCATAGTGGCATTACAATTCGTGCCCAGGATCCTTAGGAACGAGAAATGGACATTGCCACGTCGCATTAAAAGGTATGCACAAGCGAAGATTCTTGCGAGCGGGACACTCAGGCGGGAGGAGCTGAACACTTCTCACGGCTAGTCCGGCCGACCCGACCGCTTAATTTCCCGTTAGGAAGGCGCTAACTGGAAAAATCACTCTACGTTGAAATATGGGATATTTACTTCAAGAAAGAGCCGGCTGACCCGGAAAAAAATACCCATTATTTTTCATGTAAAGAGTAGAAGGTTCTGCGTTAAGACGAAATAAAGTTTACCTATATACAGAATGATGTAATTTGCAATTTTATCATTGAAGGGCATAAAGAAGCTGTTCTATTGTGGAAACTGGACAGACAAATATGTAGACTTATTAAAATATTAATAATATGTCCAACGTTTCAATATTACTAAAATGTTAAAATATTAAGCTTATAGAAATATCATAGTCTGGATACTTTCTCGTCCTTAATTTAAATAAGGTCGTTTTGGACTTGTTATTGTTCGTGACTATTTTTTGGCTATTATATTGATTCGAAAATATTGTTTATACGATGTATCTGTCTTCTCTTATGTTGTTTACAATGTTAATATTTGGTGCTGGGTCGTAGTTAGGTATGTTGAGTGTGTTGTTGCATATGTAGTCTTATTCAAGCTTACTCTGTTACATCTGTTTCATCGATTGTGCTTTCTAAACCAAATCAACCAAATAAACTCAGATATGCACACTGGAATGTCAGTTATTTGGTGTTTGTTTTTGTTGTGTTTGACAGGAAAAACGAAAACACACGCATATATATACATATATATATATGTATAGTACTAACATACAACAGGATGCATTCCTTAAAGACACATACATATTATAAAAAGCCGATCTTCTTGCAAAAGGTGAAATAAATAAGCCGAGATGTGTTGGGGGGAAATTAAAACGAATTATAAATCGGAAACAATATCTTTATTAAAACCGTCACAGCACAACAATATTAAACTCGTGCCTAGTTTTGCATTGCTACATGTTTCGGCTATTAAAAGCCATCACACCACTGAACTGCAGTACTAATAAAACTGGATACAATAATATTAATTATATTAAAATACTTGGCGTAAAAATACAAGAAATTAGATTATATAAAACAATAGTTTTAATATAAAACAAGAATAAAATTCTTCGAGTGATGTTTTACATTATCGACTCAGTCTTTGTTTTTTTGTGATTTTGTTGTGTTCCCACAGACAAATTGGAGTATTCGATATTTTGTATATATATATAATGAATTGTTTTGGAGGCTGGTGATGTATATGTAGTAATATTAATATTAATTATTTAGTCGGTGCCTCATCTTACAAAGTATTATCCGTTCTGTAGGGAATTCAAACAATATACAGTGTTAGCCTAAAAGAAATAGACAGTTTGAATGACTCGTGTTCGTGAAACTTACACGGCAGAACAAAAAGTTGACAACACGTGCAAGTTTCGAACTTCAAGTTCCACAAAAGGCTGTGTGGAATCTCTTGAGTAAACCTTTAGGAGCGTTCCCTTACCGGCTGCGATTATTGCAGAACCTCACTGAAAACGGCAAAACCCTCCGTCACTCATTCTGTATGGACATGCAGCAACAGAATGAAGGAAGTAATGATTTTCTTTAGCCGGCAGTTTTCGGCGACGAATCAACGTTCCACATTAGTAGTAAAGTGAACCAACACAATGTCCGTATATGGGGAACTGAAAACCCGAGAGCTGTAGTAGAGCATGTGAGGGATTCACCTGATGTGAACGTTTTTTTGTGCTGTATCCCGTAAAAAAAGGTGTACCCATGTAAAATTCAGGGCGTACTTTTCAAACCATGTAAGTATCTCGGCCATGTTATTGAAACCCTTCTTTCTGTAAAACTTTGAAAGTGTCTATTTATTTTAGGCTAACCCTCTATTGTTTTATAGGATACCATCAGACAAGAAGCCGCCCCAAATCGCCTACTCCAAGGAATGCATCCGTCCACTAATGCCATTGCCAGAAAGCGTGTCTGTGACATCACAAGAGGACGGCCCAATTTCCAACTGAAGAGTCACTGAAATCGGCGTGAAATGAAGAAGGAACAAACATCCTTAAATTGCTTGTGTTGTGTATGGACAGAAGCGACTAATTTAAATTTCTTTTTCTAATATTTCCTTCCTGTGTGATTCAGGAAATTTCATATTGTCGGTTCTGCAGTTTGTGAATGCAGTTTTAGTGGATGTAAGCTATAAATTCACTAATGCCCGTAACGATATTTGTGCAAGGGAGGTAATGAGAAGGAAGAAGATAGAGAGAATGGAAAGCGAAAGAAAGACAGAATTATAAACGTCTTGGAGTAATTCAAATACTTTATTGATAAACGCTATTTTGTATTAGAAATTGTGAAGTAAGATTGAAGCATAAGAGATTGTTTGAAATTATATGACTGAATGCTGTAATTCTGTCTATTGCTATTCGACTCCGAAACCCAGGTAATATTGAGTTCAGCAGGATAGTGTAGGTGGCAGCTAAGCTCTTTAGGTTATGTAAAAAATGTTAATATGTTCATTTACCTATTCGCTTAGCGCGTGAATGTTGACATTGCAGACCAACGACTATTTAATGTTTTTTTTTGTTTACTCGTTTTGGGTAAGTCGATGTCCCAAATGACGGAACAGAACAGAAGGTAACCTAGCCAATCCAACTTTATCCAACCAACCTATTTCAAACTGAACCGACACAACCAACCCAAACTAATGTAACCAAATCCAACGGTACTGGACTAGACACAACCTAGCCTGATCCGACCCGACCCGACCCAACCTGGGCTGATGCAACCCAACCCAACCCAACCCGACACGACTCAACGTTTTCTGAACCAATATCCCAAGGCCTCCATAGCTCAAGCGGTTAATCGCTGGCTTCCCACCACTGCGGTCCGGGTTCGATCTCGGTTCTGGTGAAGTGGGATTTGTGGTGGAAAAAGTGGCGCTGGGGCGGGTTTTCTCCGAGTACTTCGGTTTCCCTTGCCAATCTTCATTGCACCAGATTCTCCATCATCATAGTCACCCGGGCAGGCTACAATAGGCCAATCAGTGGCCTCCGTGCCGAGTGGACCCAGTTTGACTAAACTAAGCAAATTAAAAAAAAAAAAAGAAACCCATCCAAACCTGAATCGATACCAAAAAATCCGACCTGACTCAGCCTTATTCATGTTGGACAAAGGCGAGACAGATATGTCAGTGTTATTTCAAACCTTACCTGCTTGTTTCAGCTGCTGATATCATTAATTAGTTCAGAAAATCGACTGTAATAGCTCAGAAGACAGAACGGATAATTGGTTAAGAAAGCACTGTATAAGCCCGAATATGACATACCTCCAGGTCTTTCCATTTAAAAATCAGAACAGAATGACAAACTTGAATATTTAATTTAGTTTTGAGGGTAAAAGTAAAGTAAAGCTATCCCTGTACCAGGCCATGAAGGCCCATAGGGTTGTGAGACGTTGAGGGTCCCACATTATCTAGACAATCGGCTCAAAGATGGCGGTAAGGCTGTCAGCCTTTGGTTTTGAGGGTATTAGGCAAAAATAAGTAAAAATTATATTACTGAGAAATAAAAAACTAAAAATGTAATGCCTTAAATATCATTCAATACAGTTTCATAACTGTCTTAAAATTGGCAATAAGAACACATAATCATTTTCATATATATCCTTAAGGACCCGAAAATAAGGCAACTTCTACTTCCTAAGAAGTGTTACCTAAAAATAGACTCGCCTTTTATGCTAACGAACACGGTAAAACCTACTATTACAGTTGCGTACTTTTTAAAATGTTTATAGAATCCATTACAGAATAGGTCATCAGTCGTTAAAGAGCCATAAGCACAGCAAAAACACAAATCTACAACACCAAGCAACAAAATGGAGCATTTTAAAGTACTACAGTATAAAAGACAAAATAAATCACAAGACTTTTTAAAGAAGCACAAACAAAGGTCACATTCGGAACAAAAAAACAATACAGAATCTAGTAAATCCCCGCCCGCAAAGAGATCGATAAGAAAGAAGTGGCCTATACCAAATTAGTTGTATGGACTGCCCACTAAAATACACAGGGCAAACGGGTCGAACATTTCAAACCAGATATAAAGAATATATAAAATCAGTTGGGAATAACAACGGTAAACCAGGATATTCAAAGGATATATTAAATACTGGATATGCATATGGAATTGTAACTGACATTATGAACCCCGTGGCTTGAGTCCGCAAGCCAACTATACCGACCGAGCGACCACCGGTTGTCGGCGAAGTTAGTGCCAACTTTAGCCAATAGAGGATACCTACCTCGTGGTCAGCGCAACGAATCCCCACCACCGTTAATTTCGGTTTTCTAGACCGGAACCGCTATTTCCTTGAAATAGCTCCTAAGTTATCCTCACGAGGTTGTGGACATCATTTCAGACGCACTACTTCTCAGAAAATACGGTAGAACCGGGAATCGAACCCGGATGTCTGGATCTATAGACAGAAACTCTGACCAATAGACCATACAGGAGGTCATAACTGACGCTATGAAGGCTAGAAAATCGAAAACACCTGAACGTACTAGAGAAATATATATATAAAATGAGTGAAGATGACTTACAAATAATCGACACCCATAATCCGATATTAGAGTTAACACAAGAATGAAACAACAGATAGCGACACATTCACATTATAAAATAAGAACCAATCCAACTCAGCAAGCATTCGAGAACAAGACACGGAGCACAACGCAGAACGGGAGAGAGCACAACCCAAAATCTTAAGTAAGTACACAAACAGATAATTATATGACAAACAAGAAAATTCCCACTCATGAATTCTAATAGAAAACGTACACATGTTAGATACACACGCGCATCGAGGGAACTTACATATTAAAAAAATACCCAACGAAAGAGAAGGCAGCATTTTCTACGTCCAAAAATGTTAACACCCAATGATGACCACATAGGTCGAAACGTGTAGTAATAAACTTTTCAAAGGAAATATCTTTTAATAAATCTTACATAATATTGTGTTGTGCGTGAGATTGCAAAAAAAGAATAATTGACATTAAGTGAAAAATGCAACAGGATGTTAATAATATTACACATGGACAGTTCTTTTGGATACGGTAATTTTCGCTTAGTGGGGGTTGGAGTCCAGCTGGGTCCACTCGGAACGGCGGCCACTGATTGACCTATTGTACCTGCCCCGGGTGATTATGATGATGTATAATTCGGTGGATTGAAAATTGGCAAGGGAAACCGAAGTACTCGGAGGAAACCCGCCCCAGCGCCACTTTGTCCAACACAAATCCCACTTGACTATACCCGGGATCGAACCCGGGTCGCCGAGGTGGGAAGCCAGCGACTATACGCTTGAGCTATGGCCCGGCCCTGGATACGATAAGTAGAACGCTAAATTCACACTGAGCGGACAGTCATAACAAAGAACGACAGAATTTTTCTGAAAAATGGTGTGAAGCCTGATAACAGAATTCATATACGACGAAATGAAATCCCAAGCAGTGTTATAACTAACAAAAACATTTTAAAAATCAAGTTTCTTCCGTCAAATGTGACGGACCAGAATGAAAGACCTTAAACAAAAACCTTGTTCTTTTTCTTTCGCAGCGATCCCTGCCCGAAGACAGATTTTGTACCTCTAGTTGGTGGTGAAACTACCTCCTTTCCTAGTCCGTACGAAGCTAAGAAAGCGATGTGGGACACGTGCTACACATCGCGTAGAAATGACTTCAGAAATTGCCTTCCGTAAGTTTCCTTGTCAGATTATTCCGTCAAAGATGTTTGAGACAGAAAACTCTAGTATGTCTCGATTTATTTAGCCTGCAGGCGAACTATACCGACCGAGCGACCGCCGCTCGCGCCAACTGTAGCGGATAGAGGATGTCGCGTGGTCAGCGCAACGAATCCTCACGGCCGTTAATCTCGGTTTTCTAGACCGGAGCCGCCATTTCCTTGAAATAGCTCCTCAATTATCCTCACGAGGCTGAGTGGACCTCGTTCCAGACCCACTACTTATCTTAAAATCTGGTAGTGCCGGGATTCGAAACAGAGACCTCTGGATCTGTAGCCAGGAACTCTGACCATTAGACCACAGAGGCGGTCTAAGGGACTCTTAATACGTGATTATAACGAGAAAGATAATTGCAAGTGAAATTAAGAGGCGACGCAAATAAAATACCACCTTTGAACTATGAGTTAGCATATTTAATGTAGGTAGCAGGTGGTGTAGCCAGACTTTGCACCTGCTAACCTAGACAGGGCAGAAGATGGTTTTTACGCAACAGTCCCCTCGACGCTTCAATGAATGTCTACCGAACTACATCTCGTCACATCACAGAAGACAGTATACTGTGACTGAAGCTGGTTTTCCACTTGCATGGAAGTGGTTTTGTGATACGTAGGACTTGCGGCTGTACCGTCGCCTTTTATGAGATATCTCCAGCTGGAGATCTACGGCTTAGGCGGTTAGACGGTTAGGCGGTTAGTTGTCGGTTTCCCACTGTTGCGTTCAAAATCTGGCCAAGGTCATGTCATGAGCGATTTATGTGTGATCTCGATACTGCCAGGGTCGTTAATTAACAAAAGAAAACAAGATCTCCTCCAACAAACACGATTGAAACTTTAGTTTCAGCAATCCCCACAACCACGCTTGAGCGCTATCGGACGAATCGGTTTGTTACCGATCCGAGATGCATAGTCGTACAGCAATAGTGAGGTTATGTGCAGCGAACTGTTATTTTTACTGCGTGTGATTGCAATTGCCAAAGACATATTACATGAAACTTATGCAGGAGACAGAGAAATATCTTTGTATTTATAATTGTAAGCTTCACTCAAAGCATTTATTGAAACTAAGCAAGAAACCTAATTACTCGAAGTTATCGTATTTGCAGTATCTCGCATGTATTATTTATAGTTTCCATTTTGTTGTCTAGAAAGTCGTAAAACTAATATTTTTCACATCTTCTTCTTCTTGATGGATGACGTCGTTTGGTCTTTTCTTGTTTAGGGTTAACCTGAAAGCTATTAATTTTACGGACGGTTGTTAGGACTCCTTGAATTCGCAAAACCGCAACCGACATAGAACAACAAACACAGAATAAACGCAGGAAAACAGCCATGCCTCAAATTGAATTCGAAACAATGATAGCAGTGTTCAAGCAAATGAAGGTATGTCATGCCTTAGGCGGCACTGTCATTATGATTGGACTGTTCTTCTGTTGTAAACATACTTTTTGTATTTTCATTTGAAGCAATCAGCAACTTAGAGAATAATTCGTAAATAGTAGATTTTTTAATTGTAGGCATATCTTAATGTCTTTTTAGCCCACTTGGCATATTCAATTAACCTTGAAGTATGAATGGCTGAAGTTTTATTTTATTCTGGTCCGCCTTGAAACGCAATACTGCAATTTGTAATGTGCCTCTCATGTAACTTATATTACTGTTCACATTGGCGCTTGAAAAAAGAGCCTTTAATTTATTTGCAAACAAGTATGCTAATGTCATGTCGAAAACCACTGGCTATATACAAGCTAGACCTGTGCATTCACACATTCAGACCCGACTGTGTTCAGGACAGAAGTACTCAAAATTATCAGGGGTTGAACGTGTCAAACAATTTTGTAAAGTTTATGAATTTATATGTCGAACACTGGGAAATGTGAATGAAGCTTATTTTTTGTTTTATTATTTCCATAGAAATTTTGCAGTAGAAGTGAAATGTAAGAAACTATAATTCATTTTAACTTAATTAAATTTAGTAATTAATTATTTTGATCCTTTAAGGTTAGTTGGGCCGGTCACGGTAGCCGAGCGGTCTAAGGCATGTACTGTCTTCGCTCGCTTGGAAACAGGGATCGTCGGTTCGAATCCCGCTCAGGGCATGGATGTTTAGTTTGTGTGTGTGCGTTTTTCTGTGTTTGTGTACGAGCTGATCACCCGCCCAAGGAGTCCTACCGAATGTGTAAGATCTAGAAAAACCGAAGTGAACGGAGAAGTTCATGGCCCACTGGGGCTGTAGTGCCAAGGAAAATAAAATATGATTCTGTGTATAGAGATGACTTCTAAATGGTACTAACCGGTTAGTCAGCTTGGTATTGAGGCAGTGTGAATCCTGTGAGGTAGAAACTAATTATTCAAACGTTATTCAGCAGCAATTCGTGCGCCGAAGTGTTGAAAAAGCAAGACATGAACTTGGTGTGAAAGTGTCTGTGACTTCTCGCCTACAATTCTGTAATTAAATTAATATAGAACAAGTACGAAAGTGGTTCTCAATACGAAAGAAAACATAAGATGAAAAAGAACATCCTTTCCTTCATGAAATCACAAATAATATAAGAACAAATTAAAAAATTTCCCAACTGTGTCCTAAAATTTCTCTCGAATTGGAAGACTTTGGCATGTGTTAGGCAGCGTCTACACGAGGGCACAAAATGCGTCCGTTGTAACGAACGTACTTTGCTGAGGACGTTACTGAGGACACCACACAGTTGCAGAATGCGGTGCGTAGTTTTTTGTCTGCAGTAGAGCCAGAAGAAAGCGTAGCATTCGCCTCTCTTGTTTATTTCTACAACGGACGTCACGACGTTCGTTACAGCAGACGAATTTTGTGCGCTCGTGTAGACGCTGCCTTAAAGTTAGGCCCTGTAAATTTTAAGATTTTCACGTCATTGGGTTTTAATATTGTAGTATTCTGTGCTGTGACACCTTGTAGTATTGTAGCTACATGCTTTCTTTCCACCTTGAAAAGAAAGCAGAATATTCAACCGAAATATTGCCATATGCTTACAAGGTTACATTTTGTCACAGACAAAATAACACACATTCTGAAACGCCAAATGGTCTTCTTAGTATTGTAAATTCCCTATTTCTTTAAGGCAGTCAATACTCGGTTTCGTCAGTATGGAAAGTTTTCGGTTTCCCTAGTATTCAAGAATTTGTGTTCTCTTTCCTAAAATAATCAGAAATTGTATTACAACCTAGACCCGTTACAATATTTTAGTTTGAACATGTGGATAATGACTCTAGGTTATTGTTTTTACGAGGTCACATACCTACAGGATTCATATATGATGAAATATTAATTCTAAATTTAAGCGGCATTTCGATATGCCCCATAACCAAATCAATTAGGTGATTTTTCAATCCATATCCTGAATTCAAAGTCAAGGGGTGGAGTTACGAGGTGGTATACATGAAAGATGAATGATTCTGGGTCAGTTGTAAGTAACTAAACTTAAATAATATATTACGATACTGATTGTATGGTCCCATGTTACTTGCTGTGGGAATTCCAGATATTGTTGCTTGTGCCTGATGGGTAAAGAGGCGCTATTGGGCATCTTATTTTAACAGTTGACTGCTGAGCTCCGCTTAACAACGCCATGCAGCGACATTCTATGCTTCTGTGCATCGGTACGTCTCTCTCGATCCTGGGACTGATCTTCCTGTGCAGCTGGACCAGCATTTATAATTACATTTTGACAAAGGTAAGACACTTCCCGTGCGTTAGTTATGCACCCAAAAATGTTTAACTATCATAAACTCTACATAGAACTTCTATGTTGTCATGTGTTAATGACTAGACACTGGGTTTGGATTGGTAATTGGATTTATTGAACAGTTATAACTCGTAACTGTAAGTAATTATAAGGTAGTCGCTA
This sequence comes from Cryptotermes secundus, assembly GCF_002891405.2. NCBI lineage: Eukaryota > Metazoa > Arthropoda > Insecta > Blattodea > Kalotermitidae > Cryptotermes > Cryptotermes secundus. Next base: position 1,196,172 of record NW_019720169.1, read on the forward strand.
ATTAGCGCACTCTACTTCCTACTACAGCAAAGCTAACTCGTCTGTTTTCGCTGTCCGTTGCCTGGTAACGGCTCTCAACAGTATCTTCTACTTATTCCCTTAGCGGCTAACAAGCGTCTCACAAATAAATAGCTGAACTGTCGACTCTCATCTAACTCGTGTCGTCGGTAGCGGTCACTGACTACTCACTGGTTCTCGCTGGCCTCCACTGGCCTTCAGATACTACTGATTTCAACTCAAGTCAAAGTCAAAGTTATGTTACGGCCGACGGTCAGTCGGCCAGTCTGTCTTGGTGTCAAACACCCATGTGGTGTCCAAGAACAGATTTTTATTACTGTCAGATAGTTGCGGGTTGGTTGATGTGGGGCTCTCTCTCTGGCGAGAGGACGGGTCTATCGTTTACAATTGCTGTTGGCCCTCGTCAGGGCAGTCATTCTCGGGTAAGAGTCCAGCGGGACTCATGAACGTATTTTACTATGTCAGAGTAGAGACTCCCCCAACGTGGAAGGCCAAGTCCCAGTATTTATATCCTCCAGGAACTGGGTTCCCGTTTCGTCGCCTCCTACGGCTTGCAAGGCTACGCTGGAGGTATTCGAACCTGCCTCTAAGTGGGAATGGCCACAACTCAAAAGTCAAAATGAAAGACATGTTACGACCGACGGTCAGTAGGACAGTCTGTCTTGGTGTCAAGCCACTTCTGGGACCCAAGACCAGATTTTTGTTACTTTCTGACAGTTGCGGGTTCGTTCACGTGGGATAAAATCTCTGACGAGAGGACGGGTCTGTCGTTCACATTCGCACCGAATAGAGAACATTTTTTTCTCCAACAGTTCCTTTATTTTTGTGTGTTTACTTGTTGTCGAGGAGACTTGTTTATCGAGTCATCACCAAACAATACTTGTCTTCGTCAGTCATCAGGCCACAATGTACAGGTGTCCTCAAAGTCCCTTCGGGTTTTTGAAAAATTGTACATTATTTACCAGTTCGATAATTTAACATGGAATGCCTGTGACTCAGTTACGCACTCCTACACAGCTCCCAGCTCTGGGCTCACCCAATTTCCTAGGGGATAAAGCTGCCTGAAAGAAATTTGGACACTCCTCTCCGTCTGGTGCCGAGATTAAGAAATTATGGAACATATATTTCCTCATCCGCTTTATATCGTGATGCTTCAGTAAGAGTGGAGGATGTTCTTAAATTTACCTACCTACCTCACGAGGTTGAATGGACCCCGTTGCAGACTCACTACTTCTCAGAAAATCTGGTAGCGCCGGGAATCGAACCCGAATATCTGGATCTGTAGCCAGGAACTCTGACCACTAGATCACAGAGGAGGGCAAACCCGCAGAATTAACTGATTTAATTCAATTTTGTCAAGCAATTATTTTTCTCTTTGTGATTTTCTCATTGGCAGAATAAAGGTTCACGTGATATCTGGGCTTATGTGGTAAGACAAGAGTTACCCATCCTGACAAAAGAAACAACTATCCCAAACAATATGACCAGGTCGGCCGTACAATGTTATCAGGAGTGTCAGCCGATGTTTGTTTTCCAACATATTTCATTCTTCTTGTTGGATTAAGTTGGCGTTCATGTAACGACTTCTTTTGAAACGCATTCCATTTCTAATAGTTGTATAGAAATGTTACAATAATGAAACCAGTTTAATCTATTCTAAAATCATAGAAATGAATAAACAGCGTTTACTTTTAACAGCAAGGTAGTTACTGCCATGGGAACCTAAATACATTTTTTTTACACCGTCTCGGAATATTTATATCTTATTTCACAGAAGTTAAAGGAAATCTGATTATCCGTATTCAGTTTTACTCAGACACATAAAAAGGGTAACGCTTCAGAAAATATTTTTTAGCTTGTAAGAAACTTGCATTGTTAAACAACTTTAGAAACCAGTCAATAATTAGAAGTAGGAAAAATTCCTAAAGGTAAACATCAGGCTGACGTCATTTAACAAACATTTTAATTGATTTGCTTGTATCTCAAGAAACGTCTTTAATGGAGGTCACATCAATTTTTGCTTTTACTTCCTCCCCCCCCCTGGCACTACACTTATACGTGTATATATATTGTAAAAGTCATTTCATTTTTTTCTGCAACTCTGCCAAGAGTCAAACACTTCCTTGAACACTTTACGCATTCTCTGCATGCTGAGGTGGGCAGGGCATGTAGCACGAATGGGGGAGAAGGGGAAGTTATATAGGATATTAGTGGGAAAGCCAGAAGAAAAGAGACCATGGGAAGACCAAGACGTATGTGGGTGGACAATATTAAAATGGATCATAGAGAGATAGTATGGGATGGTATGGATTGGATTGATCTGGCTCAGGATAGGGACCAGTGGAGGGCTCTTGTGAACACGGTAATGAACCTTCGGGTTCTATACAGTGCTGGTAAAATTCAAGAGTAGCTGCAGATTTGGCGGTTCCTCAAGAAGGGCTCAGCTCTATAAGTATGTAAGTAATGTTTCTGAGGTACTGATGTTGTCTTCAGGAAATGAAGTTGTCTCCTTCCGCCATACTCTACCAGTACTGGAAGAAGTCCCCTGTTCCTGTAATCGCAAGCATCTACCTCTTCAACTGCACGAATTCTGCCAAGATGATGGAAAGGGATTTCAAACCTGACCTCGTTCAGTTGGGCCCTTACAACTTCATGTAAGCAGCGAAATAATGCAAAATATTTCAGTTAAGGCCGTCATTGACTCGTTCGATTAGCTAATAATTTAATCGTAGTATATTTTATTATTATTATTATTATTATTATTATTATTATTATTTAACTGCAAATGGGATTACACCCGGTGGCAGTGGTACTACAACAAGACAAGAGACAAATAACACACGTAAACAAGTTCAAACAAAACATTGCACACAAAAGTTAATAGAAAAGTGAAACATACTGTATAATAAACTAACAGTAATGAAGGCCGTGCCATAGCTCAAGCGGTTAGTCGCTGGCTTCCCACCGCGGCGGCCCTGGTTCGATCCCGAGGACTGACAAGTTGGATTTATAGTAGACAAAGTGGCGCTGGGGCAGGTTTTCGCTGAGTACTTCGGTTTCCTCTGCCAATCGTCATTCCACCAAATTCTTCATGATCATAATCACCCGGGGCAGGCTGCAATAGGCCAATCAGTGGCCGCCGTGCCGAGTGGACCCAGTTGAATTCCACCCCGCAATAAACTAACAGCAATGAATGCGCAATGCCATGTTCTCATTTTCCCTTCATTTCGCTTTGCTACACTTACGTACTCCTCCCATCCTTAAAACTTTTCACTTCACTTCACTTCACTTCACTTCACTTCACTTCACTTCACTTCACTTCACTTCACAGTTTTTTTTTTTCCTGATGTACACCCCACCTTCACTTTGACTCATTTATCACTGTGAAATTCCATGAGATTTTATTAATTATATTTTTAATATTTTAATGTCTGTCTTAACTCTTGGTGATGGCTTACGTTGTATTTGGTTTATATATGCTGTCTTGTGTTGGTTCTGGTGTCTGAAGATAGGGACTAGCTCTATCAACTGGGCTCCACGGAATATGTTTCCACCTTAAGATGGAGACAGAATCCAGTCTCTAAGACGTTGCATTTTAAATAAAGAACATGGACAATGCGTGATGTACAGAAACATAATATTTGTATTAATGTATCATATTTATGGAATTCAACTTCGTATAATAATAATTATTTTCTTTTTTTTTTTGCTTTATCTTTATTGTTTTCAAGTATTTCTCTGATTTCTCTTTTTTGTAATTCTTGTAATTAATATTTCATGTTCAGAGTAAGAATCGACGTCGGTAAGATTTATTTTACCCAATTCTCTCTTAGATCTCTAATATTTAAGTTTGTGTAAAATATATTAATATTCTATCTCAGTGGCCCCAAGGTTTAAGGCATGAACTGTCTTCGCTCGCTCGAACGCTGGGATCGTCTGTTCGAATTCCACTCAAAGAATGAATGTTTGCATGTGCGTTCATTCTGTGTTTGTGTTGTCCTGTGTGAAGGTAGTAGCCTTGCGACGGGCTGATCACTCATCCAAGGAGTCCTACCGTCTATGTAAAAAAATTAAAAAAATAAGGAAGAGGCCAGGGCCCAACAAAGGGCTGTAGGGTCATTGATGAATGAATGAATGAAAATATATTAATATTCTGATGTAAACAGTAGGCTTTAAAGCTACACAGAACAGTTAATAAAATATTACTTTCGTGGCTTAATATATTCGACATTTTGGAAATTTGATATTGATTCCTGTGACAAAATTAAAACTGATTATATACCCCGTTTATTTCACTCAGAGAGACACAAGAGAAAGTGGACGTCACGTGGAATTCGAACAACACTGTGTCTTACCGGCTTGTGCGTCATTTCTACTATGATGCTGAGAATTCCAATGGAAGTCTAGATGATTATATCACCACACTCGATATAGCAGCTTTGGTACGTAACCGAACAAGAGCAAAAGTCATTCCCCACTACGTCATCATCATCGTAATAAAATTCAAGGCATAGGCTTTCAGTCTTGCTCCCCTTCAACTGCCTTTCTAACTGTCCTTAGTCTTTTTAGTCTCTTTTTCCTATTTTTATTGTACTTTCCTTATTTTTAAAAATAAAATTAAGCTTATGAGATCACCTTACTATCTGTGCGTCTGTGTTTTCTATGCAGTCCGTGTTTGTGTCTGTCTATGTGCGTCTCTATGAATGTGTGTCCTCAAATATTTTTGTTTTCTATTTCGTTCATGTCTGCCTGTGCGTCTGTGTGACTACAAATTTTTGCCCCTCTTTTTTTTTATCTAATATGGGGTCCTTGTTTACACGGCCCGCGTAACATGAAGACCAAAAGTAGCCCGTTAATTCTTCCCCGAACTTCTTGTTATAGTCCAGGATGTATTTCACCTATCTCAGTCTTTCGTCCTACCCACAGGCTGTAACCTTTTAGTTTTACTTATTTGTTAATTTCTCAGTTCATTTACTTATTCCAAGTTCTGTCCTTATATTGTGATTCGTCGTTTAGCTAGCCTATTCTATACACTGTGAACTTCTGTTTTTCAAAACCCACTTCTTACTTCCACTCGTCAAATTTGGATCCGCCAGCATTTTATCAAATTTAAATTATCTCTCTCCTCTTCTCATCAGTCATTCGCTTAGTACTTCGACATATTGCTTCGAATGTTTATTATTTACATATTGTGACATATAGAGCCGTTGCTGCGCAACGACTCGCTAAACACGTTCCCGCGGAGACAGATTATGGGTAAACAGCCTGTTGTTTGGTAAAACCTACAACAATACGCGACAAGAATGAAAGTTGTTTTCTGTGTGGTTGCCGCCGAGACTGTTTGCTAGGCAACTCCGTGGTAACACGCCTCTACAACAATAGAGGGGCTGTGTTTTCTGTGCTGCGTGGTCCGTGCCGCGACTTTATGAAGGGGGCAGTAATGGGTAGGAGATAGATAAGCAGTGTGGAGGAGGGGTCGAATACCTCCACCGTGACCCTGCGAGTCGTAGGAGGCGATGAAAAGAGAAGTCTCAAATCTGAGACAGTAAAATATGGTCGCGAGTCCCAACGAACTCGGACCCTAGAAAGACTGCGCTGGAAAAGACCAGCAGCATATACAAAAGACAGACCCATCCTCTCATCAGAGAGGGCGTCCCACAAAAACAAGACCGTAACTGTCAAACAGTAATAAATATCTGGCCATGAGCCCCAGATCGGGCTCGACACTAAGACTTAGCGACTGACTGACTGTCAGTCTCAATGTGACTTTGACTTTGACTTTGACTTTGAAGTCAGTCAGCTGCAAGGGAGTCTGTGAAGAGAAGACTTTATGTGTGTTAAACTTACAGTGATATTCAAAATGTGTAATTCAGCGAGTCCCTTGGTACTCGTGCCCATATTTTACTGTTTCAGATTTAAGACTTTCCTTTTCGTCGCCTCCTACTACTCGCAGAGTCACGTTGGAAGTATTCGAACCCACCTCCACACAGGGGTACTGACTAACTTCTAAACTTGTTTCGGCTATAACACCTCTGCACGGACCCCGTAGAAAACACTGTTCTTTATTGTACTCCAATCATTTTCGTGGGAACACGTTTGTTTAAGAAGGCGCTACTCAGTAATAACTGCGCATACTTGCTTACTAACAATCTGTTACCTAGCAGCGGATGTTGTTTCGTTGTTTGTTTCGAGGTCATTACCCAGTAAAGGGACTAAACGTTACATATGGAGTGTCTTGCAAGGATGTGCCCTACATATCATGCTATAAAGCAGCTCTCACCTTTTGTCTTGTTCCGTCTTCGTAGTGAAGTGTTTCTACTCAAACATGTGGTCTTGTTCATTTCTCTCCAGACAGCGAGTCACATGTCCAGGCACTGGAGCTACTTCTCAGCATTTCCCCTCTCAGCCACCCTCCGATTGGTCGGAAAGTCTGTCTGGATGACCAGATCTGTTGGAGAATACCTGGTTCATGGGTACACCGAACCTCTCCTCACACTGTCAAATATGATACCATGGTCATTAACTTCTGGAAGATCGTCGAACAAAATCGGATTAATCTTTGAAAGAAATGGATCTGCCACGATAGAGGGCGTAATGAATGTGGACACAGGAGAAGAAGACCTCTCGAAAATGGGCAAAGTTCATTACCATAATTACGGTAACCAGTCGCATGTCTTCGAAGCAGACTGCGGGAGGATCATGGGTTCTGTTGGAGAATTTCTTGGCACAATGCTGACCAGGGAAAAGCCCGTAGACTTATATTTTGCGGATTTTTGCAGGTAACTAATTACTTTCACATAAAATATCATATACAATAATATCATATTTCGTTCCCATTATCATATTATCTGTCGTCTGACAGATTGCTGATGAATTAATGAATCATAGATGAAAAATGGGATGTCAGGTGGGATAGCCTCCATTCCCATGTTTTTAAAATCGAAAGAGAATTGAGTGGCATGTGTAGTATTGAGCTTAAACTGAAATGTTTCGTCTCGAAGCTGAGCTGTAATGTTCGAGGTGGCATATAAATATGGATCTTTCCCTTCTCTCTCTTCTTCACCCTTCTTCATCTTTTCTGTCTTGTATTCTTTTCCCGGACTTCCCCTATCCTTTCCTTTTATTTTACTCTTATTTTTGTTTTATCCCTTTTCCATTGCTATCTCTCTCAATTTTCTTTTCTCCCTTTTCTTTCTGTCCGTCTTCCTCTGATTTCTTATTTTTCTTCACTCTTTCTTTTGCGTTTGTCTTCCTCCTACCTCTCTTCTTCTCGCGTTATCTGTTTGTCCTTCTTTCTTCCTTCGATTATATATTCATTTTATTTCATTTTTTTCATATATTCACACATACATCTTTTATTCGCCCATAATTTTCTTTATTTCTCAATTTCCTCACAGAGCTGTTCAGTTTGACTATGTGGAAGACGCAATGGTGAACGGTGTCAGTGGTTACCGCTACCAGTTGAGAAAAAACTTCCTAGACAACGGCACCACAGATCCCGAAACGTGGTGCAATTGTGCGGGAGTCTGTCTTCCCCAGGGAATTATGAACTCAACAACATGCCTGTCGAATGCCCCTTTTTACATATCCTACCCCCATTTCCTCAGTGCAGATCCATACTACAGACGACAAATTAATGGCATGAATCCAGATCCAGCGATCCACACCACGGAACTGACTGTGGAACCAGTAAGTGCAAACATACTGCAGTGGGACACGGTACGGTACACTAACCAGGAAGAATGCAAGCTGTAAATACAAACAATCTATTTAACATTAGTGTGAAGTCAACACATTCCTTCTATGTAAGATTTGAGGCTTTCACGGCGGTGACTATGAAGAAAGCAGTCTTCTGGGATTTGGCACCGTGTATAAGTGGTGTTAACCGACGTTTCGNTCCTTCTAAATTGCCACTAACATTTCACCTAGCTACACGGCGTCACGGTCCAAAGACCAGTATACTTAATATTCATCGCCGTGAGAATGAGAAGTCCCACACAGATGAGATGTTGTGTAGGTGAAAGCGATAAACACTTAGTGTCTGTTACGTCATTTCGATCTTAGTGTATGTTCCTTATGTTAACAAAATGTCGGAAAAAATGCGTGTACGAAGTAACGTGAAAGAAAACGCTAATGCCTTCCTGTGTTTTGGATTGAAAATGCGTTCCGCTTAGGCACGAATCTGCATTAACCGGTTGGGCTTTGTAGAGGAGACTTAATATGTTTCCTGTGAGGTACGAATAGAAACAGGAATAATTAAAAGCGAAACTAGTAAAAACCTTCATTATTAAATTTCAACAGAATCCATGTAAGATTTTATGGGATGCAAAGAAAATAAAATTTGTGGAATTATGAAAACTGCACTCATGGTATTTATGATGTTTGTTGATACATGTATTCACTCTGTTGCAGACAACTGGTATTCCCATGACTGGCGCTTTCCGTTTACAGTACAACCTCTTACTGCAAGAAAACCGCAAAATAGGGTAAGAAAGCTTTTAATTTCTCGATGAAATTGAACTCAACATTAAGTTTTCTGAAGAAAGCAGTCTTCTGGGATTTGGCACCGTGTATATGTGGTGTTAACCGACGTTTCGGAGGAACGTATCGCCTCCATCTTCAGGGTAGAAGAAAAATATAAGAAATCTGCAAGCGGAGAGACCGTGAGAACCGGTAGAAGCAGATTTCTTATATTTTTCTTCTACCCTGAAGATGGAGGCGATACGTTCCTCCGAAACGTCGGTTAACACCACATATACACGGTGCCAAATCCCAGAAGACTGCTTTCTTCATAGTCACCGCCGTGAAAGCCTCAAATCTTACATATTAAGTTTTCTGTATATGAACATTATTCAGTAAATACGCCCCTATCTTTGGCTTTGTTAATTTTGTAATACCCTGCGTTGGCGTTTTACTAATGTTCCAACGTATATATTTATGACGAATGTGGTTTACATACTCAGCCTGAGGGTGACACGTGAAATATACGATGAAATCTTTGATGAAATGTGAAACAGAACGCCACTGAACCACAAGGCAGCAGGAACACGAGGTCCTGAATTTTTTGGTAATTTCCCACACGCACTCGTTGAGATGAAAAAACAGATACAAATTTGATTGAAGAATCTAAACGAAAGAGATTTCTTTGTAGTTTTGGGCACAGACTGGAGGATAACACTGAAATGGAATTTAAATAAATAAGATATGTTGGTGTGCAATGGATTCAGCTGGCACTAGTTCAATAAGACGTGTGGAATCTCCTACCATCTGAACGAATATTCCCTTCTCAAGAATGACTAGTTCTGGCTTCGTTTCAATGCGAATGTCACCTAACAGTCAGGAGTTACGTGTGAATATACAGTTCTTAATTGTAAAGGATAACTTCATAGTAGTAATAATTATTCCATATGTAACTTTCCACCTTAAAATCTCATTCCTAATATATTTATTAAAACCCTAATATGAATCAGATGTGTGAACACGCCTTAATTGCTCACTTTTCTCTAAAGCTGCAATCATCACATAAGAAGAAAGCCAATGTGTAAAAAAACGTATATTTCTTGATGATTTTCTGTGGTCTAGTGGTCAGAGTTCATGGCTACAGATCCAGAGTCCTGGGTTCGATTCCCGGCGCTACCACATTTTCTGAGAAATAGTGGGTCTGAAACGGGGTCCAATCAGCCTCGTGAGGATAATTGAGGAGCTATTTCAAGTGAGTAGCGCCTCCGGTCTAGAAAACTGAGATTAACGGCCGTGGGGATCCGTTGCGCTGACCGCACGGCACCCTCTAGCCATTAAAACTGGCACTAACTTCGCCGACAAGCGGCATTTGCTCGGTCGGTATAGTTCGCTTGCGGACTACAGACCACGGAATTTATTCTTTCTTTTGTTTGATTTAAAGTGTTTGTTTGAAAGTGTTTACGATGTGGTTATTATTTAACAAATATGAGAAAAATAATATGAAGTTGTGCATCAAAATTCATATAAACGGTAGATTCGTATCTGCAAATTAAATAATCATCAGCTATATATATATGAAAAATCAAGAAGGGAGGAGCTCCTCTCTGAATATTCTATGTATGAGAAATTACGATGGCAACTCTATGTCAGTTCTATGTATGGAAGATCACGAAAATTATTTTTTTTTTAATTCCGTGAGTATGAGAAATAAAGAGGGATCGTCCTTGAATTTGGTATGTATGAGAAATTCAGAAATAATGAAGTAAAAAAATAAAGGTTTCCTTGTAACAGGCCGTGGAGGCCCATAGGGTTGTGAGATGTTGAGGTTCCCACATTATCTAGACAATCGGCTCACAGATGGCGGTACTGTTGTCAGCCTTACGCACCGGTCGCCCTTTACCCCCAAGAAAATTCCAAGACTATTCCTGGTACTCATTTCTGTTAGAGGCTGAGTCGACGCCAGGGTCATAGTGCGGCTGGAAGGATTAGGTCAATTGAAAAAAAAATCCAATGACCTCATCGGGACTTGAACGCGCGACCTTCCGGCTTGTAGCATAGTGGCTCAACCAAATCTTTCGTATTGCAGCTTGTACCGAGACGTTCCGACAGTAATGGTCCCGACAGTATGGTTTGACAAGCGGTTCACTCTGCCTCAAGATTACATTAAGTACATCGGCCTGGTCATCAGGTTACCCGCCATAGGACTGTATTTCTTCGCGGGATTTCTATTGCTGGGTCTCATCTTAGTGGCATCTACGTACGCGCACAAGATATTCGAATATAAGCAAGTACATCACAAAGAAAGGTAATCATTATTACCACCAGCATCATGATAAGTCAACACATCCTTCTCATTATACCAGCAATTTGGGCATTATTTGACTTTTCATTGCATGACGCTATCTTTTCGATACCCCGGCGAGAAATGGCTTGAGTTATGACATTGCAGTTATGTAGGATTATGTTCAAATTATGTTGTGATTCCCGTGTTGTATCCAGCTGTAAGTGTAATTACTTTTTTTAGTTTCTTGTGGTGGGGTGAGACTGAGTCCACTCGGTACGTCGGCCACTTCTGGCCTATTTTACCAGTTCCAGATGATAGGTGATGAACGTGGAGCAGTCTGTGGAATGAGAATTGGCAGGGGAACCCGAAGTACTCGGAGAAATCCTGCCCCAAAGCCACTGTGTCCATCACAAATTTCATATGACCTGACCTGGGCTCGAAACCGGGCCCTCGTGGTGGGAAGTCGAGAACTAATCGCATGGGCTATGAAATGTAATTAGTTTTCAGTTAGTTGATGACAATGAAGAATATTATAGGGAATAATTAATAATTGTGGACCGAAATTTATTTGTTCTCTTTTAACAGGAGACATTCACCCGGGCATTCAATGCAAGACCATTCCTCCAAGAGAAAAGTCCAATACAACAAGAAACTAGAGCAAACAGATCCCGAGGAAAACATATTGCTCAGTCCCAAGAAACAAACGCTATTCTCAAGTGACTAAACGGGCCTTTCTAACTAAATTTCAGTGTTTGAATCGGTTGTTATTAAACTTACATTTTCAGAAGATACCACATTTCCTATGGCAATATGCTTTGTCTAGCGCCCAGTCGATGGACGTCGGAAATAATCTAACAACAGACCACAATAAAATATGCAGTGTGAACTGGAAGCAATCGGAAGATACAAAGTTGCCATTGTTGTACTGGGATCTTGAGACATTACTAAATTTGTCTTCTTTTCCTGCGGGCGCTGTAGTCCATGCTGAACCCTGGCCATTGATCGCAGTTGGTTCCGATCCTGTGACTTTCGTCTCCAATTTTGTGTTTCCGTCCCGCTGCAATCGTTAAAAGCTTCCCTAAATTTGAGGATTTTTATGATGTGGGGTTATCAACCCTATCCGCAATGCAAAAACCTAGAGGATATGGGTATCCCTTTTTGGCACGAACTTTAGTTTTGATCTGTCTGACGAGGGAGACCGTACCAGGATCTATGCTACCGCCAGCATAGCCCTCATGATTATATTGTCACGATTTAGGGACGTGATTATAGACGGGGTTTGGATTTATGAATGGATTTATGGACCAATTATACACACGACTCAGAGCTATAAGGAATTACAGCTCTATCGCTGATCTACACACTTTACAAATCATTACACACTAAGTCTACTCCTGACTGCAGAGTCTTCACTAGTAGTTGCTTGGTAACAGCTCTCAAAAATGGGAATTCTTCAACTTCTGTGTTTAAGTCGTTACTGTCAGGCGAATATTCTACAACTGAACTGTCAACAGAAATGAAAAGCCATATCTTCTCAGCCTCCCCTTGTAGAACTTAAGTGAACTCATTGTCAAAGTTAAAGTCAAAGTCAAAATAAAAATCAAAGTCTAAGTCACATTGCGACTTTTCGTCAGTCAGTCAGTTTGGGGCGCCCTCTCTGACGAGATGATGGGTCTGTCTTTGTATATGCTGCTGGCCCTTGCCAGCACAGTGTTTCTACCGTCCGAGTCCCTTGGGACTCGCGACCATATTTTACTGTCTCACATTTTCGTCGCCTCCTACGGCTCGCAGGGTCACGGTGGAGGTATTAGACCCCGCCTCCACACGGGCGAATCACACTGCTGCAACTCTCCTAGTTATAACTTTTCGGCACGGATCACATAGAAAACGCTGTTATTCTATTGTAGCGTGAGTATTTCTTACCGCGGAACGTGTTTACCAAGCCGTTTTCTAGAAACGTTCGCTGTTTATTCCCCTTATCTCTCTGTCATTGCATAGCAACGGCTGTACACTCTAAAACATTACCACGCCAACCCCACCCCTACGCCAAAATAGGGATACCTGAGGCGGATTACCAAATTAAAATGAATGTAAATTGTGTCTAAACATTTTCGAGAGTTCGTCATCAACAGCCAATGAAGGAGATTGTTACATCACCGATAAAACTATTAGATTCTATGTCTCCCCAACGTTACCATTCAACGGCCCGGCAAATACGTTTCCTCCGCAACGAAAGCACACGCAACAACAGAAGAATTGTTGGACACGTCGCATCTAAGGAAACGAGGCGGTTAGTTCTGCCAAGAAATTCTTGTAACTACGGTTCTTTCTTTTGTTTGAGGCGATGGTTGTCATGGAAATGTGTTCTGTTTATTCCTTCTGCGCACAAACTGAGAACAATTTACTTAAACTGAACGTCCTTGTCATGTTTAAAATATGAAAAGGAAGTACGAAAGCTGCAAACTAACTGACACTGAAGCAAAATTAAGGAGAACTACTATGAGTGAAACCGAGAAGTCTCTTATGGAAACAATAGAGGAAGACGCTGGGAAAAAATCAGGAAGCTCACAAATAAACATCACGGATCTTCCCCCGGAACTACTGCTTGAGATATTTTCTTGGCTTGGTGTGAGAGACCTCTACGAACGTGTGCCTCTTGTGTGCAAGAAGTGGGACATTCTAGCCAGACATCCGTCCCTTTGGATGGAATTGTCATTCAGGTATAAAGATATTCCTACATCCCTTGCGTGTAAGTTACTGCACAGGTCACCTCTGTTGCGCAGACTGATTTTGAAACGTAGACGTGACAGTGATGCTATTCTTCGACAAGTCTATAAATCAAATCGACGTATAGAGACAATCAAAATGATAAGCTGTCGAGGGTCAATGAGAAAAAAAGAAGTAAACGGAAATATTCTGAAGGGGATTCTTGAAGTTTGCCCCAAATTGTTTAACTTGGAACTAATGGATACTCTGGTCAAGACTTCACAGTTTTACAGACTTCTTGGGCACCTTGATGGTAGGTTGAAGTCCTTCAGGATTGATGACGCAACTGAGAATGGAGTGCGCTGTTATCTCGAAACTCGAACTCAGCTTCTACTTGAACGAAGAGGATTACTGAATGGGGAATTTAAGGATGTGGAAGATATGATAGACATGTTGGAAAAATGTCCTAAAATTTACAGGTGGGATTTCATTTTCACTGAATGACGTATCAAATAACTGAGTAGAATATCCTGGAAACCACATCTAATACTAATTGTTTAAACAATTATGTAGAGTTTCTTTAACATTTAAAGTCTGTATGTAAGAAACAAACAAAAGCCTGAAGAGAGACAGAGAAAAACAGAGAGGGGTACCAACTATGTAGAAGTGAGGATGAATAAGATACAGAAGGTATAGACTGTACAGTCTACACAACAATCAGTAATCAGAACAAAGAAGGTACTACTGCATCAACATTTGCTGATTTATTAGGTTTATTAAAGACGCAACATGTTTCGATCATTACACGGGTCATCTTCAGGCGTACAATGTACCAGTCTGAGCTGTTGAATTTCAATCAATTTTTATTTTATTCAAAGAATAATGATCCTTATTGTATCTTGATGTGTAGATGAAAGTGACAAGACACTGTATTGCTGGGAGAAAGTGAATATTTTCGTTATAAGTTTCCCAGATTTCTCCCGCTTGTCCTTCTGATAAGGACAATGTCAAAATAAAGATGTGACGACCGTAAGAAGCAGAGGCCTGAGACAAGGATCGTGGGATTCTGATATTTCTGCTTAATCCTTTTCGTATATAGAAGTTCAGTCCGTACCTCACAGGAAACTTAACTCAAAGGAAGGATGGATTTCTAGTCCGAGACACATAAGTAATTAGCTAAACAAATAACCAGCTAACTCCATGGAACTGAGTCCTTCTTGAGAAGCCACCAGTCGCTCATCTAGTCAAGAATTTCCCAACATTTTTTGGAACCGGAAGTTTCATCGCCTTGTTCACACGAAGCACAACAAAGTAAGTGGAGAGTCTTCGAGAAGGCGGTGGTTATTTTCAACCTTCGTTATAAATCTGATATGTAAGTAAGAACAAATAAACAATGAAATGTAGCAAATAAGTCGTTTTTCTTCTTATTATGATGCCACTTGTAAGCTTGTACAGAATATTGTAGGTTGGGTTGTTCTTTAAATTGTACATTTGCATTACAGACTTTCCATTAAATAGCAAAATACTACAAGTGGGGAACCTTAAACATGATCTATTCACTTCTAGTTATTGCCCTCGTTTCCAAATTGGTTTTTCATATACGTGTATTACCTACAAAATTTCTGCGTGAACTCACTAGTTAAATTGAAAATCTGGACTTTGTTATTAAATTAATTAATTCACTCCTCTTCCCCTTTCTTAAATTTTGTTACGTCCTTTGTACTTTTTTTCAATTCAGAATTGTTTTCTGAAAAATATGAATCTCTCTGACATTTAATATAAATTTTTGTGCTGAAAGATCAGTCAATTTCAAGACCTCTCACAAACGAGATACCATAGAAAAAGAGACTGTTGGAATAACTAATCGCTTACTATCGTTGAGTGTATGTTTAATTAGGGATTACGGAAATACTACAGAAATCTCTGCTCCAAACAGCACCACAAGGCTTTAGGCGCTTGACTTCCTTCAAAGAGAAAAAATAAAAAAAAACAGGAACTGATTTTTTTTTTAAATTTTAACAAAAATAATCTTTTTTAAAAATACTAANACAAGGCTTTAGGCGCTTGACTTCCTTCAAAGAGAAATAAAAAAACAGGAACTGATTTTTTTTAAAAATTTTAACAAAAATAATCTTTTTTAAAAATACTAACTGTAATAAATATTTTAACGTGTTGATACAAGCCGCTGTAGCTGTTAAAAATATTAGATTTGTACTCATTGTATTGTGATGACATTGTATGTATACGTAAATATTAAAAAAACATATTGTAATAGGAGTTTCTTGTTGTACTGATATCCTTCTGAAGACGGTCTGTAGAAGGATAAAAGATTAAAAAAAAGAACTTCATCGGTCACATTAAACGGAAATAATTAATCTTTTGTAATATTGTTGCATGTATATTTGTTGCCGCGGAATCGCGTTTACCGAGCCGTTGTCTAGCAACCGAGCTTTATGTCAACAACTTAGGAACTGTAGGATGCGGAGTTTCCTCTATGTTACCACCCAAATTATACGCAGGAGAAAGTCGGAATTCCAGCTTTCAGGCGTCATGCCACATGTTATGTATATGTAGATAAGTTATTGTAACGGCCGTCTCTTCTGGCTTCACCATTACGTTTTCAGGAATTTGAGAAGGCATACAAAGTCACACAGACACAAAGAAAGCAAAGCGATCTCATAAAGATCCTTTTATTTTTTTAAAAACTGAAATTTGGCAAAAAAAGAAATTGGATATATTTGCATATGTGGAAAGAAGTTGCACGTACTTTTTGATATACGTGCGACCGGCCTTGATTAAGTTACCTTAGAAACGGAATCGATTGCTTATAGATAGACAATTGTTTGTTGTTGAATCATCATCATCTGTAATCTGTCAGACGACAGGTCCACAGTCTCTTCCAAAACACTTCCTCCACTTGATGCGATCTAGAGCTTTCTCCTTCAAATGAGAATATCCTCTTCTGTCCCCAAGGTCATCCAGAA
>NW_019720169.1:1213222-1232316 GCF_002891405.2 Cryptotermes secundus
ACACGGCGCCAGATCCCAAAAGACGACTTTCTTCATAGTCATCGTCGTGAAAATCTCAAAACTTACATATTCTGTAAGAGTTTGACGTCTTACATTTCCTGCTTCTTGAATTACGAGTATTATGGACAAAACTGTGTCTGATTCATAAACGGCCCTGGGAGAAAGGAAGCTATAAGTAACAGGAAGAATGAACATTGTGCATGACTCCTTTTACCTGAACGTTCTTGGAGCGTCTTTGCCAACAATTTATCAATTATGTGACTGTGTGGAAACAACTCCATATAAATTGGCGGTTCACCAAGAAGCGTCTTAACCTTCGAAATCATTACAAATGGTCAAAAAACAGTTTTTTTTTCAAAATACAAACTAATTATATAGCAGTCTTAAATTGTTTACTTGTGACTTTTGTGAAAGTAGGATATAATTATGTAAGAGAGATGAAAATGCATGCAGAAATTTTAGTACGAAAACCCGAAACAGGAAGGACAATATTAAGAAGGAACTAAAATATATGACCTATATTGTGGACTGAATTTTGATGAGTAAGAAATAGGTCCGATGACGGATTCTATTAAAAACAATTAATCAGCTTTCATGTTCCATAAATGGAACTGTTTTTGTTGATTATCTAACAAATATCGGCTTTTGAAGTCGGACTCAGCTCCACAGAGTTTACTAATTTGTTAGTTGATTACTTGGGCGGTTGGTTAATTCTGAATGCTCGGTATTTCTATTACGAATTAATTTAAAATGTTGACGTAAGAAGCGTGGCCAATTATTACTTTTGTATAATGGAAACAGAAGGACAGAATTATATGGAGAAACAATTTTCATGGCAGGAATATCGTATCAAATGTTTATATGGATTTAAATCGTAAATTACTTTTAATATTTCTGTATATCCTGTATTAATAACACTGACATGTGCCAAATCTCTCAATGAGAGATTGTTTTCGATTTTATGCCGGCTTTACAGTGATATTAACAAATTCATCTGAGTATGGGAAACAAATAATATTATCGTATGGAATTAATCTTTGTCCATAACATTCCAATTCTATGTGTCTCTACAGCAGTATTAATTGAATATTATAAGCGGCAAAGCTATCCTTGTGACAGGCCGTGGAGGTCCATATGGTAGTGAGACGGCGAGGCTCCCACATTTTCTACAGAATCGGTTCACAGATAGCGGTGAGGTTGCCAGCCTTAGTGACGGCCGCCCTTTACCCTCAGGAAGCAATAAAAATTATGATAAGCTAATGAAATTTCCATGTGGATAGCAGTCAATATTTGCATAGAATAACAGTGAAACTTACCAGTAGTTCAGAGAAGTAATTATAAAATTAGAAACACTATTACTCATTGCGGGTCGGAAGTTTTTCCTTCATTTAGCTGAATTGCCATGACTCCAACCTATGAGAACTTCCATTAGTGTCTACATTACACAGATGATGAGCTGACAGTGTATATTTTAGCTCACAAGGCACTAACCTTCCCTCTAAGCCTGGGACGCTAGTGCGCAAGTCATTTTATCTTCTGAGCAACAATTGGGTCGGCTTTGGCAACACAAAAGGGAAGGACGGGCAGCGATTTTCGAAAAAGATCCATAACAGACAGTAAATTTATAAGTTGCCAAAAACAACAAGAAATTATTTCTCTCAATTTTGTTTTTATTAATTCAGAATGACCGTATACTAAACCAATACAAATGCACGGGAGACCGAGAGTCGTGTGCGGCAATGCGACAGACGCTGCGCGCGCAGCTTAGAGGGAACATTGCAGGGGACAAGTTAAGATCACCATTTCACTGAATATATACGATATGAACACGAAATGTTCTGGAAATACGGCTTCATAAAATAATCGTAGGTTTAATTAAAATATTATAGGTGTACTTTTCTTGGTGTGCATGCGATGGTGTAGTTGGTTGAGGCACTATGCTACAAGCCGGAAGGTCGCGGGTTCGAGTACCGATGAGGTGAAATTGTTTTTTCAATTGACCTAATCCTTCCAGCCACACTATGGCCCTGGGGTTCACTCAGCCTCTAACAGAAATGAGTACCAGGAATATTCTTAGGGGTAAAGCGCGGCCGGCACGTAAGGCTGACAATCTTACCGCCATCTATGAGCTGATTGTCTAGAAAATGTGGGAACCCCGACGTCTCACGACCCTATGGGTCTTCACAGTCTGTTACAGGGATAACTTTACTTACTTTCCTTGGTAACACTCTAAACTGTAAAGGCTAGCAACAAAGCTCCAACACCAAATGAGAACCTGTCATTTATTGCTACATCGTCTGGTTCTGTTCTTAGAGACAAACCTGCAAATGTTACATTGAAGAATACGTTACTCAGAATAATTATACGGAGACTTTTTTTTCAGACGATGTTTTTAGTGAGGCTAGTACGATCGAGCTTAATAAAATCTGTTCACGAAATTTAGGCGAGCTAGGAATACAAGGAACACATTTAGTAACGTTAAATTATTATGACAATCTTCAGGACTTCTGTGCTCTGATTTCTAATTGCATGACAGGAGAATTATGAAAGAGGATTTGGGCGCATGCGTGGGCAGTAGAATGAACTTGCTTTCAGTTTCTAACGTATCAAATTGTGTGACAAGGAAGTGCATAAAAATTATTCCTCTGAAATTTCCAGACATTCTGTTACGCGACTTCAAGGCTAAACATACAGTTAATGCATGAAGCGATCTTTTATTATGATTTATTAACGGTTACAAATCTACTATGTGTCAATAACATGTCGAGCAATAGTACCTTTAGCCTTTGTGTTTTATAAAATAACAACGCAGAAGCTCAATAAAATTAAACGAAGAGTACCTGTTTACTCGCCGTTGCTAAGCAATGATACTTGCATTTTCACTGTAAAGTTTGCTTGAATGTGGGCACTTCCCACATAACTAATTAAGCCCTAGGTCATGAAGGCGTATGGGCGAGTGGATATACAGAGTCACATTTCCGTGATCTCGGCACTAGTTGGAGGTGAGTGGGTAGCTCCACGTCCCGGCCGCTTTATCTCCAGGGAGAGAGCCTCCGGTACGAGTTGGACAGGAGGCTGGGCGGGCCCCAGATCCGGTCTGAACGACATGAAGAGGAGAACATTCTTCGCCTTAGCGGGACTCGAACTCCGAGTCCTCGGTCGTCCAGCCTGTAGCCAGTCGCGTCGTTAAGTAAATAACAATTATGTAAATTTGGGTGCAATTATTAACCAACTTCAATGGTCATGGTCTTCGAGTAGGACAGGATCCTATTATCATTTAAGAACGAGAGTAGTAAGCTACCTTTCCGAATAATGTTACATTGCCCAAATAGAGTCTTTTTTTCTTTCCTTGGCACTACAGCCCCAGTGGACCTAGGCCTACCTCCATGAACTTCTCTGTTCACTTCGGTTTTTCTAGATCTTACACATTCGGTAGGACTCCTTAGGCGGGTGATCAGCTCGTCGCAAAGCCTCTGCCTGTACACAAACACAGAAAAACGCACACACACAAACTAAACATCCATGCCCTGAGTGGGATTCGAACCCACGATCCCGGCTTCCGAGCGAGCGAAGACAGTGCATGCCTTAGACCGCTCGGCTACCGTGACCGATAAATAGAGTCTTATGAACATAATATTTATTGGATAGTATGTATTTTAAGTAGAAAAATCCAGAAGACCTTGTCCTTCGCTTGAATTATGTGATATACCTTCTGCTGTCAACGGACATCATACGAGGTCTGACTAGAAAGTTACAGGGATGACAGTTGCGGAGCGCTGTTGTTGCATCAGTCTTCAAACGTAAATTTCTCATGAAAGTGGTCAGATTATTAAATGTGCCTAATTTCAGTTTGTGGTTCGACAGTTGACTGCTCTAATCCGACCTGCTAATTTCTTATTTTACATCATGGACCGGACTTCTGTGTTCATCTGGATCGGATTGTTATTTTCGATTGCGGGAACTCTATTAAGTTTCAGCTGGAATAGTATTTTCGACCTCATCGCCAAGAAGGTAAGTAAAGTAGAAATATTGTAATTTCAGATACGTGATGAAGTGTAGAGATGCTGTGCTTGTATGCCCAGTAAGCATACAAATTTCGCCATTATGTTGTTTATAAGAACCGAGATTTTCTTCTCGGAATTATAATACTGATGAAACCAAATTTCTGAATCAAAAATCAATAAATTTTTCCTTTTGTGGAGAATTAAAGTAATAAGAGATTTTGGTAAAAGAGGGGCCATCTTGGGGCCCAAAAACACATATAAACTTCTAAAATCCATTTGCTCTACAAACCACAATACTTCATACTTTCTATACGAAACATAATGGAAGAAAATATCTTTAAGTGACTGGTCTTTACACTTAAAATGTAATCACCTATTTTAGGCTTGAAAGAGTTAAATGGTTTATTTTATTCTCCAATAAATTATTTGGAACATAACAAATATATTGTAATATAGTAAAATACAAATATTATTTGATATTACATAACGCATTTCTTTAAATTGTTTCATTTTGGTCCGTTACACTACTATACATAAAATCAATACAAAGTCCGTCGAGTGTAACAATGTTTTTTAGGTCACTTCTTTCTCACTCTTGCCTTACATGTTTCGGTTTTAGTAAAACCATCTTCAGAGGCACATGGTACTAACAAGAAACCACTGGCGTTGTTTAACTGTACACAGTATATATGCTGTGTGGGCACTGCTACAAATGTCGATGTGTAAAAGCACAACACTAGCTCGGAGTACTGAATGCACGTACACAACACACAACGCACAGCAATAATCCAACTGCAAGCCAATACAACCTCAAGGCATCTCCCAACATCGGGACAAATTAAGAAGCAGCCTAACATTTTTATATTTTACTTTAAAAGTTTTAAACTTTTAAATATTTTTTAAATATTTTAATAGTGATGTTTTAACGCGAGGGCAACTTCGGATGGAATGCGAAGGTTGAACGTGCATTCTGTACGTGCATTCAGTACTCCAAGCTAGTGTTGTGCTTTTACACATCGACGTTTGTAGCAGTGCCCACACAGCATATATACTGTGTACAGTTAAACAACGCCAGTGGTTTCTTGTTAGTACCATGTGCCTCTGAAGATGGTTTTACTAAAACCGAAACATGTAAGGCAAAAGTGAGAAAGAAGTGACCTAAAAAACATTGTTACACTCGACGGACTTTGTATTGATTTTACATAACGCATTTTCTACACTGAAAATGGAAACAGCAATTTCGTCCAAAACGTTAGTACATATCTACAAGACTATACGGCGTTAAGTCCCAGGATACCACAATCTTCAGTTACAAGTAGGATAAATGAAATTTTGTGAAGGGATATGTTTCTGTAGGAAAGCAGAGAATTGTTGCTTCCTGAAGGAGGTTTATACTGGCGTTCTGTTTTTCTATAGTTTCTTTGATGGCCCAGGCAGGATGAGAACGTATTGAGCTGAAAGTTGAGTTAATATTATAAAGACATGATTAATATAAATTATCCACTTTTTATAAATGTAACATCTCCTTTAGATGTGTTCGGGTAAACCACTTTGCATGACTATGATATTTCTTGTAAGACAGGGAGTTTTCTTTAAGTGTTTAGGCCCCTGAATAAACAATCCCTAATCTCATAATTCCAGAATAATTGATCCTTCTTTATGTTTCGTTATGTGCCTTCTTCATATAATTTCATTTTTCGTAGCCGTAGAAAATTGTGGCTATATCATTTAACAGAATTATCTTGATTATTTTAAAGTTCATAACATGCAGCACATTGATACATGACTCCATATTTATACTGAAATTTGAAATTAAACAAATGTTTACAACTAATATTCCTAGTAAAATTTCAGTGGGCCTTCAATTCTAAACATAACGGTGAGTACAAAAAAGAGCAAAATCTCACTGGGTTCTCAATATGAACGCTTTGTTATGTTCAGAGAAAACCATTTTTTTAATTCACATAGTGGAGGGTGGAGTCCAGTTGAGTCCACTCGGCACATCGGCCACTGATTGGCCTATTGTACAGTACATACCCCTGGTGATTATAATGATGGAGAATTTGGTGGAATAAAGATTGGCAGGGGAATCCGAAGTACTCGGAGAAAACCTACCCCAGCGCCACTTTGTTCATCACAAATCCCACTTGACCAGACACGGGCTCGAACCCGGCCGCCGCGGTGGGAAGCCAGCTACTAACCGCTTGAACTATGGCGCGGGATTCAGACAAACCCATAATTTCATTGCATTCCTATTTGAAGCACATTGTTATGTGCAAAGACACACTATGTCCAGAAATATTTCCATCGTTTTCTTCTTTTTGGGAGGTAATTTGGTATTCTAATCCATTTGCAACTCTCTTACAACTGTAACTGCAAAATGCGGGGGGAAAAAAACATTCCTCTCTGATCAACGTTTACCCTGAATTCTTGTTCCCTCTACCGACACGTCTGTTCGAAAGATGTCTGCTTTGTTTCAGGAGTTACCGATCTCTCCTACATCCAAAACCTACCCCTTGTGGAAAAAATCAACAGTCACCATGAATTTCTACTTGTTCAACTGGACAAACCATGATCAACTGTTCGAAAATAATTATACGCCTGAGTTTGTCGAGTTGGGCCCGTACTCATACACGTAAAGTATCTAAGAGCAATTTTCTTTCACTTACAATAAGATTTATATAAACTGTGATATATTTAATGTTCGTTCCCTGATCTTTAATATATTATATATATTTTAATTTAATATTAATTTAATTAATTTAATATATTATATCATTTTATTGCAAGTCAATTACATTTGAATGTGTTAGATTATGTTATTTCGCCAGCACGCTAGGTATAACATAAGAGTTTAGATCATTATAATACGTTGTTATATTTTCAGCTCAACTGAAAAACATGTCTAAATAATACTTAGTTTATTACCTGGACTCAAATTGGGAGACAGTATGTTATCTGACGCATAATTTCTCTACCTTTCCACGAGTTACGACCGCCTCTGTGGTCTATTGTTCAGAGTTCCTGGCTACAAATACATAGGTCCGGGTTCGATTCCCGGCGCTACCAGATTTTCTGAGAAGTAGTGGTTCTGGAACGGGGTCCGCTCAGCCTCGTGAGGACAATTAAGGAGCTATTTCAAGGAAATAGTGGCTCCGGTCTAGAAAACCGAAATTAACTTCCATGGGGATCCGTTGCGCTGACCAGGCGACACTCTCTATCCGCTAAAGTTGGCACTAGCTTCGCCGACAAGCGGCCGTCACTCGGTCGGTATAGTTCGCTTGCAGACTAAAACCACGGAGTTCCCCCCCATGAGTATTCCCGACTAGAATCTTGTATGCACTTCTCGCTTCCCTAGTTGTATTACCTGTCTAGATGTACGCAAAACTGTACTGACGTTTTCTTTTAGGGAGGTTTATGAGAAAGTGAACCTGACGTGGAACGCAAATCACACCGTGACGTACCAAAGGATCAGAAAGTGGTATTTTGACGCAGAAAATTCAAACGGAAGTCTAGACGACACCGTCGTAATGCTGAATATTGTTCCTGTGGTACGTGTACCCAAACTAAAGATCAATTTATTATTAACATTAAATAGAGAATGATGGATGAGGTTTTAGTTAGAGAAATCGGACGCGAGGTTAAATTGATGGAATACGAAACAAAAAAACACTGACAAAATCTGCCTGATCACAATTGGTAATAACTTCTCCTACTTAAGAAATCAAAACAGGAGTTCAAAAAGTAACAAGTACAATATAATACCAAAATTATGTTTCTAGACATTAACCACCGTCCTGTTTATATTTCAGAACACAGGGTTTGAGGGGACTGGGTTCTGTCACCGTCTCCGGTCAGGAGATAGGGACTATTGCTAGTGGGGTGGGACTAAGTCTCTTGTACTGCGGCCATTTCTGGCTTATCGTACCAGCCCCAGATGACAGGTGAGGGTGATTCTGGAGCAACTGGCGGAATGAAGATTGGCAGGGGAAACCGAAGTACTCGGAGAAAACCTGCCCCAGCGCCACTTTGTCCACCACAAATCCTGCTTGACCAGACCCAGGATCGAACCCGGGCCGCCGCGGTGGGAAGCCAGCGACTAACCGCTTGAGCTATGGCGCGGCCCGAGATAGAGACTAGCTCTATCGATTGCGGCCCAACTGAGTATGCTTTACTTGAAGACGGAAACAGAATCTAGCCTCTGTTATATAACGACGCTGCCAGGATCGAGACTCGTATTTCGTCGGATAATAAAAGGTAAAAGAAAGGTAAAGCTGCTGCTGCGCTTAACTAATGAAGCACTACGCCATGAAGGCGTATGGGGACGTGAATGTATAGACCCACATTTTCTTGACCTCGGCACTAGTTGGATTGAATGGTCAGCTTCACGTCCAGGCCGCTTGATCTCCTGTAGCCAGTCGCTATACCGACTACGCTATCCTTGCTTCCATATTGTTAGATGATAGGATTATTAATGAATGTGGACTGAGCTAGAAAAAAATTGTGGATGGAAACTGAATAACCGTGAGCAAACTTACACCAGTGCCACTTTATTTGCCATAAATCCCGCGTGATTTTATCTATGAAGTGACCGGGGACTCTTCTCTGGTCACTGCGATTGTCATGTACGTAAACTCTCTTATGGTTCATGTTTATTAACATCACATTCTTTTGTTTCAGTCCAGCAGTTTTTTCACCAGAAACTGGAGCTTTATATCAATTTACGCCCTGTCCGCTGCCATGAGAATGCTAGGTGAATCGATATGGGTTCGAAGGACGGTCCGAGAAATCCTTTTCGACGGCTATGATGACCCCTTGCTGAAGATCGCGCAGACAGCGCCCTCACTCTTCGGCACGGATGTCCAAGGTGACAAAGTCGCATGGTTCTTTAACAGAAACGGATCAGCCCGTTCCGACGGCGTCTTGAACGCGGAGACTGCTTCTGAAGATATGAAGAACTTGGGGATTATTCGTAGTTGGAATTATAAAGATAAATCTGACTTTTTCGACGGTGAATGCAGTAAAGTTGCTGGTTCTGTAGGGGATATATTTCCTCCGGTACAGATGAAGGAAGATCAGCTGGAAATGTTTGTTCCGGATTTCTGCAGGTCACTTAAGCTTGACTACTCGGAGGAGGTAGAAGTTAGGGGCATACCTGCTTACAGGTACGAAGCCAGTCAGGCTCTAATAGACAATGGTACTGTGGACTCTACAAACCATTGCAACTGCCGTGGTGAATGTCTTCCTTTGGGCGTCTTCAACATTTCTGCATGTCGCTATGGAATTCCGGCTTTCATATCTTATCCTCACTTCTACAAAGCGGATAAACATTATTTGAGACAACTGAAAGGATTGGAACCTGTCCCAAAACGTCATCGCTTCTATATCACTTTGGAACCGGTGAGTGCGCTGTGGAAACTGACCAACTGGATTGACATAAGATCTCGGTGTTCTGAATTGGCTGTTATCAATGACCTAACTTTGTGAGATTTATCCCTAATCTTAAACATTTTTTTTCCCTTTGGCGCTACAGCCCAAAATTGAACCTTTGACTCTTGATTGGTTTATTTGTCTACCATAAGTTATCCCGAAAAGTAAAGTTTATTTCCAGATTGCATGTCGCTATCGCCCGGAAAACTATACACTTCATAGTCACCAGCGTGAGGACCTGAAGCCCTGGAAATTAGCTAATTCTTTATTTTATTGCTTTTTTATTAGTGCAGTCCGTATTTCCAGTTTGTCATCAGTTACTGATAACATGAGTTCACTGAATGTTGCAGAGGACAGGAATTCTATTGGACCTGAAGGCGCGGGTACAGATTAATTTCTTATTACAACGTAACACACGTATCAAGTAAGTACAATTATTGTTTATTCATTTACTTACTATTTTTATTGCTAGTGGGGTGGGACTAAGTCCCTTGTACTGCGGCCACTTCTGGCCTATTGTACCAGCCCCAGATGATAGGTGAGGGAGCTTGTGGAGCAATTGGTGGAATGAAGATTGGCAGGGGAAACCGAAGTACTCGGAGAAAATCTACCAGAGCGCCACTTTATCCACCACAAATCCCACTTGACCAGACCCAGGATCGAACCCGGGCCGCCGCGGTGGGAAGCCAGCGACTAACCGCTTGAGCTATGGCGAGTCCTCACTTACTTACTTACTTACTTACTTACTTATTAATGGAGCTGAGCCCTTCTTGAAGAGCCGCCAATTCTGCAGCTACTCAAGAACTTCCCAGCATTTTATGGAACCCGAAGGTTCATTGCCGTGTTCACAGGAGCCTTCCGCTGGTCCCTATCCTGAGCCAGATTAATCCAGTCAATCCCATTTTATTTCTCTAAGATCTATTCCAATATTGTTCACCCACCTACACCTTGGCTTTCCCAGTGGTCTCTTTCCTATATTCTATATGCATGCCTCCTCTCCCCCATTCATGTTACATGCCATGCCCATCTCATCCTCCTTGACTTGATCATTCTAATTATACTTGGAGAAGAGTACACGTTATGGAGCTCCTCATTATGCAATTTTCTCCAACCTCCTGTCACTTCATCTCTCTTCGGTGCAAATATTTTCCTCAGCACCCTGTTCTCAAACAGCCTCAGTCTGTTCCTCCCTTAATGACATAGACCAAGATTGTTTATTCACTAGCCTAACTTAACTGATTGGCGGTCATGCATTTTCTTGGGTTTTTCAATATAGACCCTATATTATATTTTGTAACTCATTTTATCTGTGCTTATGAAAGCAGATACAGTATACAGAGAGGCTGAATCGGCTACACGCAATACGCCAGTGATGCTGATGTAGTCAGGAAGTCGTTCTTACAGTATGCTGGACATAAAACTAATTTGTTGATGAAATGATACGTATCGGGTATCTTGTAGTGATGTAGGTCATTATTTTCTGTTACCCAAATTAGCATACTGGTACTTGTGTTAGCACTTTCTTTTCGATACATAGAAGAAAGAATCTAAGAGTTCTAACGATGGTGTATAACACTCAGAATTGCTGGGATTTTGGACTTTTCCCATCGTCCATTGTTCTAGAAAATTGAAAACACGGCGTTACGGGAACTGGATCTGTTTTTGTCCTCAGGGGCGTGGGGGGAAGACACCTATTCAGTTGGGTCCGCTAGAAAGAGCTAACCTCAGTCACTGGACAGTTTCGGAAACGTCGTGTTATCTATTTTCTAGAACACCGGACGATGAGAAGAGTCCAAGAACCCAGCAATAGAGGAAAGAGTTTAAAATTAAAAGTTCGATTATGTTTTTTATAAAAGAGTGACAATGTAGTGTATCAGTACTTCACGAGGACGACAAGAAATTTACTTCTCAAGCAAATCGAATCATTATTCCTTTTTTTATGAGCAATAAAATGTAATGATATTATATCAGCTTGTTGCAATGGTTAATGAATCGATTTGCGTGGGCAGTAAACTTCTTGTAGTCCTCGTGAAACCTCGTATTAGTTCCCAAGCAACGGTCTCGTTTCTAAATATTTACACCTTTCAGTATCCGTATACATGGAAACCGTGTTCGGTCATTAGTTGGTTTCCCGGAATCACTCCCTCTGCTGCAACTTGTTTGCGTTTTCGTTTCCTAGAAACGGCCCATATGTCATAATATTTAATGGTAAAATGAAGTTTTTGCAGACCAAATGCAATTGTGTGAGCTCTCAAGGTTCATGGCAACCTGCGTGCGCATGCGTCACTGTTCTCATATAATTCAATGTTGTAAAGCTATCCCTGTAGGAGGCCGTGGAGGTCCATAGGTTAGTGAGACGTCGAGGCTCTTTACCCCTAGGTAGATTCCTAGTACTCACTTCTGTTAGAGGCTGTATCGACACCAGGGCTATAGTGCGGTTGCAAGTATGAGGTCAATTGAAAAATCCACCTTCCGGCCTGAAGCATAGTGTCTCAACCAGCTACGCTACAGCGTGCCCCTCCACTTATGTAAGACATCAAATAAAAATATAAGGAGACACTTTTACACGTGATACCAATGTTCAAGAAACCGTTGCCCGTTCTACGACATTTTGATGTGTAAAGTTGTTTTTGTGATTTCAGTTTGTTCAGAAACGTACCGACTATCCTCTTCCCAGTTTTGTGGTTCGAGGAACTTGGTTCGATACCGCCTTCTGAAGCATTTCTTCTTAGACTACTGCTGCTGTTGCCTGTGGTTGGACAATACATTTCCTTTGGTCTCACCCTCATAGGTCTAGTCATAATATCGGCCGCCATTTTGCCTATGTTCCTCAACAAATACTCTGGAAGCCTACATCACTGCCTTAAAAGGTAATATTTGATAAACTTAACTCTCATACTCTGTAACAAGCTGAGTGACGGGTCGGAAATATGTCTTTCGAAAGACCAAGGATGTTATCTCCTGCTGCCTGGTCAGGGCAATTGCACAAATAATGGAGGAGGTTAAAATATTGTTACGTGTAGGGTGGTACGCGTGACGAAATGACGGGTTCTATTTCGAATGATTGGATTTATTAACAGCTTGGTTAGACACTATCTCTTAATTACACTTAAATTACACACAGTATAGCATTATTGCTTGATTACACACTTACCAGTTCACCGTTGCACACGTACTAGGATTCTCTGTCTTCCACTAGTCGTGTCCTAGCAACGGATCTCCACACAGAAACTGTCACTTCAAATCACAGGAACTAACACTTCAGATCACTCCAAGTCTTCCAGTCAAACGCCAAACCTTCACAAGACGAACTTCCCGTAACTGTCACTTAAACACTCTCAAATACTCCCAGATACAGAAATCTGTTCTGTCTGTAACTGTCGTTCTATAGCTTCCGCACTGGCCACGCACAGAACATCCTATATTGTAGGAACGTGCTTACCGAGCGATTGCATAGCAACGGTCATGTCGCCGGCCGCATAGAAAACGCCTCATTCCAATTGTTGCTTTGCGTGTATTCGGTCGCGAGGTATTTAACGGTCAGTTATCTAGCAACGCTGTATCCCTCCACGATAAAACAGATTAATTTGGAGTAATAGTAGAATTATGGCCGTGCCATAGCTCAAGCGGTTAGTCGCTGACTTCCCACCGCGGCGGCCCTGGTTCGATCCCGGGAATGGTCAAGTAGGATTTGTGGTGGAAAAAGTGGAGCTGGGGCGGGTTTTCTCAGAGTACTTCGGTTTCCCATGCCAATCTTCATTCCACAAAAGACTCCATCATCATAATCACCCGGGGCAGGTACAATAGGCCAATCAGTGGCCGCCGTGCCGAGTGGACCCAGTTGGACTCCACCCCCCACTAAGCGAATTAAAGAATATTAGAATCATAATTTGCAGGGGAATATCGAAGAATCTAGAAGAAAATATTTTATATATTTTTCTTTTAAATTATGAGACGTATTTTAGCAATTAAGAACTTCGAAAATGGAGAAGGTATAACTGAACAAGTAAATAAACGTTTGCGGTTGACTGAATCGGACTTGATTTCCAGCACGGAGAGAGAATTCTCTGCTCACAACGACCCCACACTGTTTTTGGGCGACTGGGGCGTGAACAAAACAGATACAGAGACTATGGATTTCGTTGAGACATTTTCTTCTCCAAAATCCCCCAAAATTATTTTACCTCCACATTTTGTTTGCCCCCGGGGCCCCCCAAAACTGTAAATCCGGCCCTGGACCTGGGAAAAAGCTGTACAGCGGGAATGCAACGGCTGAGGCATAAAACTGACCTCCAAAAACAGGAAATGTGTGGAGTATACCTCCGCTTCCCCTCACATCTGCAAGAGCTTGGTGCCTACAAAAATAAGTCATTCTAACGTAAAAAATTTATACACTGAACTGAGTCACATTTGCTCACACAAACAAACTCCGTGACTTGAGTCAGCAAGCGAATTATACCGACCGAGCGACCGCTGCTTGTCGGAGACGTTAGTGCCAACTTTAGCAGATAGAGGGTGTCGGGNTTAGAGCCATTGATGAATATATTTGAAGTTATCTGTTAGCCAATTCTGAAGGTACGAAATTCAAATTAATAAACATTGCATTATAAATACCTTATTTCTCTACGACAGGGAAAATTAAAAGCATTTCTTCTTTGTAAATTACGCGAAAATATTATCAGAAATATGAGTGGCTATAGACGGGATTTATATAGGTAATTGGATTTATCTGTCACTTAACAGATCGTAACTACAAATAATCATAGCTCTATCTCTATTTCACACACCCTACAATTCACTACAGCATGTGCTAAGTATTTTCAGTCTTCTGTGTCTTCGCCAGTCGTTGTCTGGTAACGGCTCCCAAAGGCGTACGTTACCCTTTCTCTGGATTTCCGAAATATCCCCTTGCCTCAGCTACCAACCTCTAACAGCAACGGCTTAAACGATTGAACCTCAGGGGTTACTTCACCGACTCACCAAACAACTCGCTCCACTTCACTCAACTCCACTGTACTCACTAACTGAACTCGGTCTATCGCATGATATAACCTCGGAGAGGACCATATAGAAAACAGCGCTTCCAGCAGTACTTAAATTGTTGCGCGCGGGCCGCTGCCTAACAACGGCCGTTGTCTCGTTGTTTCTTTCGCGGTCGTTGCCTAACTACAGGTCTATATGCCACAATATATTAGATTGTGAAGCCAAAGTCCCACATATATTTGCGCCTGGTGCTGTAAGCCTATCTGAGACAAAAGAACCAACGTGAAGAAAAAGAAAGATATGAAATTCTACAGCCTATATCTACAGTAGATTAAGGTTCCTTCTTGAAATTTCATATTCTGTTTCCCTACATTCAGTCCTGCCCATGTGTCAATGTATTGAAGTTTCTTTTTATTGCTAGTGGGGTGGGACTAAGTCCCTTGTACTGCGGCCACTTCTGGCCTATCGTACCAGCCCCAGATGATAGGTGAGGGTGATTGTGGAGCAATTGGTGGAATGAAGATTGGCAGGGGAAACCGAAGTACTCGGAGGAAACTTGTCCCAGTGCCACTTTGTCCACCACAAATCCCACTCGACCAGACCCGGGATCGAACCCAGGTCGCCGCGGTGGGAAGCCAGCGACTAACCGCTTGAGCTACTCATGTCTCTAGGAGACCTCTGAGCAGAATTAGGCAAAGTTTCCCGCCCAAGTAATTTCCAATTCCTCCTGTAGATGGGGAAGTAGCAGGGACCACTGCCAGAGAGGTGGCCGACCTCGCTGGCACGATGGGGCTGATAGCGAGCACCAGTACTGGAAGGGCATGGCGACTGGTAGAATATCAAAAGGGGACGTACAATAGACTATTAGTCGCGGTGCATGGGGAAACCCACCCCCTCCACAAATAATAATAATAATAACAATAATAATAACCGGTTGAGCTACGGCGTGGCTCATGTATTGATGTTACTCAGCTTTTCGAACAGTTGAATTGGGCTAATTTCCTAGTCAAATTCCTATTTCTACTTCAGTCACACAATTTTGCTGAAGTCACAATTAACCTCTGGTTTTTCTTTTCCAGAAAATCATCCGAAACAATCATTTCTCAAACCTCGTTGCCTATTGGGCGCTTTAGGCCTCCACCATCAGAAGGAAAAGACGGCGCCATACCTCCAGAAGAACATGGCCTGCTTGACACCAAGATAGACAATTGACTGTGTTTCATTTCTGGTTTGTTTAAATAAGAACTTAAAATGCTTAGATGTATTGCGTCCGGTGATTCGTGTGCAATGGATAGGAATGTAGGTGAGTGAGGCCGTGGCATGGAGGACATCCCGTCCAAACCAGAAGATGTTGCAAGGAATAAAATGAGATAAACGGTTTTCTTATAATCTGAGCTATTCACAGATCTCCCACTTAAACATCTGTGAACGCAATCTAGACTGATCCAGTAACTTTCTTATTAATGACATAGATTACCGTTATATTGAGGTGGTCTAATTACACAATTCTCCTTCAGGGTCAAATGCTAATTTACCTACAACTTGTTTCTGTTTTATGTAACTCTAATTTTAGGCAGGTCATGTCTTAAACCATTGAGCAATTACTATAAAACAGTACTAATAGATTATTAGGAATTTCTTTATATTGATTGTTAACAGATGAAGGAAGGTGTACGTGTGAAATTAAATCTAGGATTTCCATGGCAAAAGCTGCATTTAACAAGAAGAAAAATCTTTTTCCAACAAATTGGACTTAAATTTGAGAAAGAAACTAGTGAAATGCTACGTTTGGAGCATCGTTTTGTATGGGGCTGAAACTTGGACATTTAGGGCAGTAGATCAGAAACACCTGGAAAGCTTCGAAATGTGGTGTTGGAAAAGGATGGAGAAGATCAGTTGGACCGATTATGTGAGAAATGAAGAAGTGTTATTTCGAGTCAGTGAGCAGAGGAATATCCTACACGAAATAAGAAAACGGAAGGCTAATTGGATTGGTCATATCTTACGCAGAAACTGCCTTCTAAAAGAAGTTATTGAAGGAAAGATAGAGGGGCGGATAGAAGTGACCAGAAGACGAGGAAGAAGACGTAAGAAGATGCTGGATGACCTTGGGGACAGAAGAGGATATTTTCATTTGAAGGAGAAAGCTCTAGATCGCATGAAGTGGAGGAATTGTTGTGGAAGAGACTGTGGACCTGTCGCCTTGACAGATTACAAATGAATGAATGAATGAATGAATGAATATATATCCCCCCCCCCTGGCACTACAGCCCCAGTGGGCCTAGGCCTACCTCCATGAACCTCTCCGTTCACTTCGGTTTTTCTAGATCTTACACATTCGGTATGACTTCTTGGGCGGGTGATCAGCTCGTCGCAAAGCCTCTACCTGTACACAAACACAGAAAAACGCACACACACACACACACAAACTAAGCATCCATGCCCTGAATGGGATTTGAACCCACGATCCTGGTTTCCAAGCGAGCGAAGACTGTACATGCCTTAGACCGCTCGGCTACCGTGACCGGCATATAGATACTATATATAAAACAAAAAGTAAAAATAAAGTAAAGGTATCCCTGTAACAGGCCGTGGAGATCCATAGGCTTGTGAGATGTTGAGGTTCCCACATCTTCTAGACAATCGGCTCATAGAAGACGGCAAGTTGTCAGCCTTATGCTCCGGCCGTCCTTTACCCCCAAGAATGTTCCAAGAATATTCCTGGTAGTCATTTCTGTTAGAGGCTGAGTTGACTCCAGGGCTATAGTGCGGCTGGAAGGATTAGGTCAAGTGAAAAAAATCTAATGACCTCATCGGGACTTGAACCCGCGACCTTCCGGCTTGTAGAATAGTGCCTCAACCAACTACGCTACCACGTGCCACATATATAGAGTAAACCCTCACTAATTCTGACTACCAATGGAAAGGATATTCTGAAATAGTGAAATTCAGAATTACATAAACATAATTCATTCATTCATTCATCAGTAATCTGTCAGACGACAGGTCCACAGTCTCTTCCAAAACAGTTCCTCCACTTAATGCGATCTTCTGTTTTTGGAAAGAGACTATCCAGGAAAAGTGATAATGTGGTAGTTTTTCCATTTGCTTTCCACATCGCAGTACAACAGCCGTTCAAACCACTCTGGTCACGCCTGTTGCTATACGAACTTGAACCATCTCGAGCATCATTTGCTCTGTGCTTCAAGTCGCTGCTGATGACGCTGCTTCCGGCATCAGTTTTTGGTGTCTCTCTTCGTCTGATGCCTACCCTTTGACCTGTCCAGCAAGGGAGGCCCTGCCAGTAGCTACGATACCGCTGGTATAGCTCTCAGGGTCCTTGGCATACTCAAACCCCCTCACCACGATAAGGTGGAGACACCAACGAGGTGAAACATAATTATATGTAAATATTTTCAAGTCGTAGTTGGTTGAGATAAACAGCTAGTCGTAAAGTAACTCTGAGTGACTGAAAGTACTCGTAGGTGATTAGTTCTTTCCAGAACGTCTTCTTTTATATATGTACAAGCAATGAAATAGTACGAGAGTATCTTATCATCATCATAGTAAAAACAGCCCTTTTTGGTCCATAACCTTCCTCAGAATGTTCTGCCAGACTTGTCTTGAATTAGCCCATCCGGTTTTTACTTCTGTGAATTTCGCAACATTTTTTTGTTGTTGTTTTTGTTTAACAGAGAAAAGTCGTCAGCCTTGCGCCAACCCCCCAACTCGGAGGACGAGGTCACTTTATTTAAATTCATCAGTGACAGAGTGGCCCCAGGCACAGGGTTCTCTTTTCCTCTCCTTCTCCGACTGGCAGGGCTACAGTGAAATTATTCTAACCTGCCTCCATACGGGGAAATCTCTTATAATACCGTTCTTAGTAAATGATTCCTCTAAAGAGGTTACTTTCCTGAGACGTGAAGTCGTCTAGCTTGATACACGGGTATTAGCATTTCTTGAGATTTTTGTTCCAGCTTTATGTACCCTGAAGACGGAGACAGCAAATTTCACCGTAACATTTGTACCATCTACATAATTAAAAGACGTCACATACCGTAAGGCTATAAGTATCACAGAAAACATCATAGGACCTCAAATCTCACCGTTCCTACATGTTTTATTACCAAACCCTTCTTTACTAACAAACGCCTTAACGATATCACATAATGTGGTTCTTTAGGCTTTCATCTCGATCTGGCAACAATTCCAGTTTCCGAAACGTTTTATTCTTTCAGGATATCAAATGATGACAAGGGCCAGAAACTGAGTAATTCCGAGTGTAATACAACATCGATAGAAACATCTTAGAATTGAGATGTGATTACAATTATAAATTATATTTTTAATTTTTAGGTTTTGACATCGGAAATAATATGTAGGCCAAAAATAGATACCAATTCGAAATGCAAATAATATCCCTAAATAGGAGAATGAGACGTTTGAATTTAGCTGTGGTCGTATCAATTACAAACTCAAATTTACAGACACAATATATTTTTCATGTCATGTTTATTTTATTTTATTTTATTAATGACTCGGTCGACTTTTCATGAAAATACTGCGAAAGATTCAGGTTATGATACGTAGAAACATGGACACTGTGTACTAATAAAGTGTTCTCGTTTCTTATAAGTATTTTACACATAAAACAACTTTTCCGAGGGTCATTGCTGT
>NW_019720170.1:0-13837 GCF_002891405.2 Cryptotermes secundus
TGGTGAGTTCGAACCTGAATATTCTAAACCATGGTAACGAACCTAGCTTTGTTGTTTGTAATAGGAAGGAGGTTATTGATTTGACACTAGGGACTAATAACATAGAAAACCTGGTAAGTAATTGGCATGTATCTGATGAGCCGTCTCTTATCGGGTCACGGATATATATGCTTTAAAATAAGTAACGTCACGGTAGATCGAACTACTTATAGGAATCCTAAGAGAACCAATTGGGAGTCTTACAAAACATCCTAAATGTAAATCTGGAGGCCATCTCGCGTAATATACGCATAATAAAGGATGTTGATCGGTCCGTTGACTAGTTGCAACGGACTATTATCTAATCCTTTAATCAGAATTGTCCGGCTAGGACCACTCGCGGACCAAGGAGTACACCTTGGTGGAATAAACAGGTGAGTGGGCTTAGGATCAAAACAAGATGGCTGTTTAATACAGCTAAAAGAACAGGGCAGTGGGACACCTATAAGGAAGCCCTGACCTGTTACAGGAAAGAAATAAGGAAAGACAAACAATCCTCATGGAGGAGGTACTGCCAGGAGATCAATGATGTACCAGGCAGTGCCAGACTCATGAGAATCATGGCAAAACAGGCGACCAATAAGGTCAGCACGATTAAGC
Organism: Cryptotermes secundus; assembly: GCF_002891405.2. Lineage (NCBI taxonomy): Eukaryota > Metazoa > Arthropoda > Insecta > Blattodea > Kalotermitidae > Cryptotermes > Cryptotermes secundus. Next base: position 640 of record NW_019720170.1, read on the forward strand.
TGCCTAACGGACAGTATACTCAAACAGGAAGGGAGACGCTTAATGAATTATTCAGAGTTCACTTTCCTGATTCAAAATTGATTGACAAATTGGACAATGGACAGGGCCAGCAGAACCTGAACACTTGCCAAAGCAATATGGACAGGGTAGACTGGGACATGGCCAAATTCATAGATAAACAATCAAAAATACGATGGGCACTGAACACTTTCAGATAATTTAAAGCGGCGGGAACGGATGGAATTGTACCGGCACTTTTGCAACATGGGGCAGAACTTTTAGTTCCACAACTATGCCGCATATATAGAGCCTGCTTGGCATATGGTTTTATCCCCAAAGACTGGAGACAGGTTAAAGTGACGTTTATTCCAAAGCCCGGTAAACTTGATTATACCGAGGCTAAGGCTTATCGCCCTATCACCTTGTCGTCTTTCCTCTGAAAACGATGGAGAAACTAGTGGATAGGAATATTAGAGACGAGGTACTGAGGACATGTCCTCTACACCAAAACCAACATGCCTACCAAACAGGTAAATCTAACGAAAGTGCACTAAACAATTTGGTAATGTGAAAGTACAGGTCTCTCCATCAATCCCAACAAGATTGTTAACATACCGTTTACTAGGAAGAGATTTTGTAACGTGTTTCATTACTGAATACGCCATAGAGATCGTTAATTGGTTTATTTAACAACCTATAAGTATCGGCTACACATAATTATAACAATGTTACGCGTTTCCACATTTTAAAAACCCTACAACGAAATCTATTCACACTGTTGTGACGTGTCGCGTTAGCTGGACCCCCCCCCCGTAGCTGACGCGCCGTACGAAGCGGAAGTGAGCCAAGCGGAGCCGAAGTTAGCCGAGTCCCAGCGTCCTGGTAGCTATGCAACGTGAGTCAACAGCGGTGACGTCACCACGGGATCCTGCGGTTACTAGGCAGCAGTAAACAACTCTTGACAACGTTGCTAGCAACACGTCGCCAAGCAACAAGGGTGCCTATTACGTGGCCGTTCTCTGTATTGTCCAATCGAGGCTACATAAGGAGCAGCGAAGGCTATTCACAGTTAGTCCTCGAGCTATCTCCGAGTTAGTTCCAAGCAAGCCTACGAGTCAGACTGTGTTATCAACAGTTCTCAAGGCAGCTACCTACGAGTTAGTTCCGAGAGAGTTCCGACTTAGCCAGCAACCAGTCAGTTCCACTCTGGCATTTGGAGTGTAGTATTTGTGATACTGCAGATAGCAGTAATTGTGAATCCGTAATATGGGTGATTGTAAGTGCGAATGTGAAATAAAATTCGCTATATCAAATACGGCGTGAAGTTATTTGTCGCGTTATACACCCAATACGTGACACTATCTGTAGTAGTTTTCACGTATTAATAACGCGGGAGTTATACAGGTCTCCCTGAATTACACACTATACACGTAACACGCGGCTGTCTAGATTGCAACTCTACTCGCATGCTGCTGCCTTGAGGACTAACTGTGAATAGCCTTCGCTGCTCCTTATGTAGCCTCGTTCCGGACCATTGTCGTCTGGTGCCGTGTTGCTAGGCACCCTGTCCGGAGTTGTTGACTGCTGAATAGCAACCGCGATATCCCTTGGTGACGTCACCGCTGTTGACTCGCGTTGCGTAACTACCAGGTTGCGGGGACTCGGCTAACTTCGGCTCCACTCGGCTCACATCGGCTTCGCTCGGCGCGTCAGCTCCTTGGTGGGGGGGGGGGGGCCAGCTAGCGCAACACGTCACAATATGTAAAGGGTATTCAGGAACCGATTCTCTTCAATAAGAAAATCCAGCTCTCCGGCGATGTCAAGTGCCTTGGCCTAATATTAGACAAGGGAGTGACATGGAAAAGGCAGCTGGACAAAGTCATTAACAAAGCCTATAAGGCTTTTTGGACATGCAGGGGCATGTTTGGTAAAACTTGAGGACTGCAGCCACACGTCGTACGTTGGATATATACTGTGGTTGTGAGACCTATATTTACTTATGGTGTCACAGTATTGTGGCCCAGAGTTAAGTTCAAGACAAGCAAGACAGAACATGGCAAATTGAAATGATGGCTTGCTTAGGTATTACAGGAGCATTTCGAACATCTCCAGCAGCTGCACTGGAGATACTCCTTGGACTCCCCCCACTGCATATGCAGTTGGATGCAGAGGCCAGGGCAGGATTCTACCATCTACAGTGCTGTGGACAATGGAAACCTAGATCTGATGGTTTCGGCCATGCAGACATTACTCAGGACATGAAAACAGAACCCATATTACAAATGGGTTCTGACAAAATGATACTGAGACATGTATATGGAAAACCCTTCACAGTCACATTTCCTGAAAGGAGTGAATGGGAAGACGGGTTTCAGCCTGACAGAAAAGGGGGACTGATCTGGTATACAGATGGTTCCAAGACACATAGAGGCACTGGAGCTGGTGTGTACTGCCATGGTACGAATCGGAAACTTAGTTTCAGCCTTGGGTGGTACACGACAGTATTCTAGGCAGAAGTATATGCCATTAAAGCATGTATTATGGAGAATTTAGATAGGAACTATAGAAATAGGAACATCTACATTCTATCTGACAGCCAAGCAGCACTCAAAGCACTTGACAAACACCAGATCAATTCAAATTTGGTCTGGGATTGCCACCAAACCCTCATGGAACTGGCCAAACATAACAGGGTACACCTGATATGGGTGCCGGGGCATGAGGGTATTGCTGGAAATGAAGCAGCAGACCAATTAGCTAAAATTGGAGTTGAACATCCGTTCATAGGACCTGAACCAGCCTGTGGCATCTCTCTTGAAGTTGCCAAACTGGCAATCAGGGACTGGACTAACAGAAAACAGAAGAAATACTGGGAATCCTTAACTGGACTCAGGCAAGGTAAGGGACTCATACGAGGACCTTCTGATAAAAGAGCGAAGGAACAGTTGAAGCTCAATAGGAACCAGCTACGATAGGTGGTAGGACTACTTGCAGGACACTGTCACCTCAAAGGACACCTGTTCAAACTGGGACTAAGTGATAGTCCCACTTGTGATATGTGTCAGATAGAAAATGAAACAGCCACACACGTCCTGTGTGAATGTGAGGCTTTAGCTTCTTTAAGACTATGTCACTTAGGTCAATACTTTATGGAACCAAGTGACTATTTCGACGCCCCCACATCCAAAATCCTGCGCTTCATCCGAAGGGTCGGGTTGCTGAGGGAATAATTAAAAAGGGGAAGCACGATGGACCACTGAGGTCTAAGTGCAAGGGCGAGTAGGCCTACCCTTCATACATACATACATACATACATAAATACATAGTCCCAGAGTGGTTCACCAGTATCTTCGGACTCCTTACATTTTCCTGTGTAAACACCAATTGTACAGAAAAATCAAGTTTTACTGTCATATATGGACCAACCTTTTACACTCCATTTAGCATATAGCATAGAAGGAATGAATATTATACGGCCAAAGCAGATATTTACCATGTGTGTGAGTATAAGTATGAGTATGAGTATGAGGGGTGAACCATAAAACCGGACTTCGCAACGTGACCTTCAATGATATATTGTGCTTCACATTTTCGATTAAGTTAGTATCCACGGTGTGGGCATTCTCTCTCTGTCTCAGCAAACCGATCTGACTTTGCCATCATGACCATCAAGACCCTCTGAACTGTTGCACGTGCCGCTTGCTACATCACGCATTTCCAAACATTTATTTTAAATTAACGAACACGAAATATAGCATTAATCAAATAAGTAAACCACTTGGACATATACTTAATGCATCACTTGAACGTGGAATTTTTCCCGATAGAATGAAATTTGCGTCAGTAAGACCTTTACACAAAACAGGTGAGAAGGTCGTTATGGCAAATTATAGACCAATATCACTGTTAATAATCTTTTCCAAGATATTTGAAAAAGCGATGTATAATAGGATAAAGCAGCACCTACATACAAATAATCTAATTTCATCTGCTCAGTTTGGATTTAGAGAAAATAGAAGTACAGAATCTGCAATCTATGCCTTAACTAATCATATATTAGAAACTTTGGAACGACGCTGTCTTTCATTAGGAATATTCTGTGATTTGACAAAGGCATTTGATTGTGTGGTGCATGATATCCTTTTGAGCAAGTTGGCTGTATATGGACTTGGTGGCAAAACTTTAAGATGGTTGAAATCATATTTGGGAAATAGAAGGCAAAGAGTGGAATTGTATACTAATGGGAATGAAAAATGTTGTTCAGGATGGGAGATTGTTGAATATGGAGTGCCGCAGGGCTCGATTTTGGGTCCCTTGCTGTTTCTTTTATATATCAATGACCTGTCATCAGCATTAAATACTGATGATAGGTTATTGTTGTATGCAGACGATACAAGCATAGTAGTGTCTGGTATTGATATTGATGAAATCCAAGTAAGGTCTAACTTAGTGTTGAATTCTTTAAGCCGTTGGTTTGCAGTTAATGGCCTGTCTCTAAATCTGAAGAAAACTAAAGTGGTAAAATTTGATACAACTAATCGAGATAATATGTCTATACATTTAAAGTTTAATGATGAGATATTGCATCAGGAAACCCACGTTAAATTCTTGGGCATTGAAATTGATAAGACCCTGAATTGGAAGTCACAGATTGAATCGATGCTGTCCAGATTGGGCAAGGCATGCTTTGCAATAAGAAACATGAAATTGTATAGCAATATTGAAACACTAAAGATGATTTACCATGCATACTTTCATTCAATTATGAGATATGGGATAGTATTTTGGGGAAACTCGTGGGAGGCTAAGAAGATTTTTCTTTTACAAAAAAGGGCCATCAGGATAATGTTGGGAATGAAACCCAGAGAATCATGTAGAACAGTTTTTAAAAAATTAAAAATTTTGACATTGGCTTCTCAATATATTTTATCTTTAATGATACTAATGGTAAACAATCTGGGGCATTATACTTTTAATCATACAATTCATGGTAAATCAACAAGACAAGTTAGAAACCTTCATGTTCCTCAATCGCATCTAACAAAGAGGCAAAAAGGGGTCTATTGTATGAGTGTAAAAGTTTTTAATAGTTTGCCTGATTTTTTAATTGAGTTGGTACATGACAAAAAACAGTTTATTGAGAAACTAAAGGATGTATTGCTTCAAAACCCTTCTTATACTGTTGAGGAATTCCTGCTTTTCTGTCAAGACCTGTCAAGAGGTGTCTGACAGTGTACACTTCATTTAACTCTATGTCCTTGGCTGTGCTCACATATTCTTGCTGCAATTTGTATTGCTTTTTAACTATTGTATGTGTACTTGTTGCAATTTGTATTGCTTTTTAACTATTGTATGTGTACTTGTTGCAATTTGTATTGCTTTTTAACTATTGTATGTGTATTTGCTGCAATCTGTATTTCCTTTTAACAATTTTATGTGTTTTTTTTGACAAGTATGGATTATATATGCTAGTGATTTTGTTTGTGAATGTACATGCTTCCAATGTCTTGTTGGCTTGTTGACATGTTTTATATTCTGTGCCTGTGCACATTTGTGAATAATCTGAAACGCAAATGTATATGTATGTATGTATGTATGTAATGAGCGACATGGCCATAATTAAAGCCGTTCTGTATGTCCCTTTTTCCCTGATCGTATAGACTGCGAATCGCACTCAGAGAGATTCTCATTAAGACTGTCCTCTTCTAGGATTCTGAGGATATACTGTTTGGTACATAGGTGTCAGCGTTTTGGAGGAATATCTACCTCCTTTTTTCAGGATAGATTAGTGATTGGGACCTCGTGTAGTTTAGTTTCGGAGGAATTTCCTGTCTACCATGTTTGTTGTAGAAGAGCGGGGTGTCTCACACGTATCAGGAAACGTTTCGGCGTCTCCTTCTTCAGGGCAAAAAATGGGATGTTAGCCGTGTAGTCTGTTAGATATCTGCATGGAGGAATCTGAACTCTCCATCTGTAGGGTTAGAATAAAAAAGTGACGCCGTTTAGTTTACCAAATTACTGGACGTGAATCCCAGAAGACAATGAACTTTGTAGAAAAAGGGTGGAGTTTCCTGTGCCATTATATCGACTGCGCTTCTCGGGCTCTCTCAGTATTTCTTTTAGGCCTCAGTTTCCGTTTAAAACTTCTCTCCCATTTCAATATATAGGTCCATAATGAAACATTTTAAGGACAGAAAGAGTAATGATTTCTTCCGAGAAGTCGTTGTTGGTGCTATTGATATTACATTAAAAAAAAAAGACCAAAGTCCAAATCTTAACACCCACTATTGAAGTAAAAAAATCTGTTCCGAATTTGTAATTTTCGTGAGAATGGCGACAGATGATTTTTTTTTGTGGGGAAAAAATAATTATAGATATAAAATATGCCTAGGCAATGCCCCACCGGTCTAGGCGACATTACGAAAAGGTTTCTTGGCAGAGCCTCCTGCTGAGTAGAATTAGTACTACATGATCTCCAGGCGCTCCAGGCCGTTCAGTGTTCAGTACTTCAGTACTCTGTCCCATCCGGCTTAGAGGGCTTAGAGGGGCTTAGAGCGCTTAGAGAGCGTGGTGAACGGAAGAGATGGACGGGAACAGCGAAGGTTTGGATAGAAAGCAAACTTATAAGAAAAGCAAACGAAAAAAGAAAATTACGTGGAATAAGAGTAAAAACAATAAACTGAAGAGTGAAGTGGCTTCCATACAGAGTCTTAAAGAGGCATACAATAATGTAAGAATGGTGATTTCGGAACCTAACCTATAACATCTCTTCTTAAAACACTTTTTCTTATTCCTTTGAATATTTTTGTAGACCGTCATGTTTTTTCAGAAGGGGAGATGAGAGTAATGTGAAGTGAAGTTTAGAAGGACATCATTGTCTTTGGGTAGACATGTGAAAAAAATGTTTAACATTCATTAAAATTATTAGCATTTCGCGACAGCCAAAGTTCTAAATGCCTAATTCTTCAATGGGTTCTTTAGACCGGGATTTTTGTTGGAATCTCAATGAAATTTTGGCAAAAACTATCAGTTTCTGTGGTTATGAATGTTGGGGGGGGGGTTACATAAGTACTACCCATATGGTTGTGGTGGGCAAAGTGGCACTGGGGCAGGCTTTCTCCTAGTACTTCAGTTTCACCATCCTGTTCTCATTCTACTACCTGCTCCACATTCATTAGTTATACTGACATTGATACTATATAGTTTTGATACTGGCAGTGTTGTTAAATAATAACAACATCCTATGAATCATAATCACATGCTAAAGTTCCTGATTGAGAAACTCACATACCGTGGTACATTACACCTCTGACCAAACCGTGTTATAGAGCTTATCTCCAGCTGTTTAGAATTCAGCTGATCAGGAAACTTCATGTTCTTATAAAGCCCAAATATTTGTAGCCATCATTATCATTATCATATTGTAACCGTACGCACCCTTCACGGAGGGATCGTGGTCCTCTGAACTGGCCTTTTGTTGCGAGGGACAGAAGGGAGGTTGGTGAGTCCATTGCATTCAGGGGAGGAGTAGGTATACCTTCTTTCGTCCGTGCCTGTGGGGGTGGAGGACCTGTGGATCGAAGCTTCAAGAAGGTGTGCAGACTGGAAGGGGTCCGTGCATTTGGTCATGAAGCCCTCCCAGTGGAAAGTTCGAGATGGGTAAGAACGTGATTTCTGGAAGCAGCAGCGGGGGTAAGGAGTTAGTTAGTGAGTAGAAGCCAGGGAGTGAGGGAGTAGAAGCCAGGGAGTGAGGAGGTTCAGGTGGAACCTGTGCTAGGGGGTTAACCGATTGAGCCCGCATCCAAATAAAAAACGACGTAAGCGAGCCAACACCCGTGTACCCCTGGGATATAAGACTCATATCGCTGAATTTAGTCGAGGCACTACCCCGTGAGGAATTAAAGCGTGTGGGGCAGGTGTAATATATTATCATTCAACAATTCATACATACAGGTATTACAACCATTTGGATAAGGAAATTGTCAGTTTTACATCTAATTCTCGTGCATATCTTTACAGTATACACTGTACCACCATAATGTAGGGGGTTTGTCGTCATCACAGAGACTCTCACTGGATCCTATTCACTTCACAAGGTCACATGTTTCCCTAAGATACATTTTAATATTATCTTCCCATTTTCACCTAGGTCTTCCGTGTATTGTTTCTCCATTAAACTTTTGCAGCCAAAGTTGTGTACATTTCATGTTTGTCCTGTGCATACTTCATGTCTTCCCTTCTACTTCTTAATGTGATTATTCAGAGTCACAGTTAACTGATACCTGCTAAAGATGGTCAGGTATAGGGTTACCATATTGTAAAATTGTTCCTTTTTTTTGTTTGTTTCCTCAACAGATAGATGCATCAAAAGTGAACTCTTTCAAGGATTTTCCACTTTCCCAGAAAACTCTTAAGGGACTTAAAGAATGTGGTTATGTGAAGCCCACAGAAATACAGCAACAAAGTATTGGCCTTAGTCTCTGGGGTTTAGATATCTTAGGTGCTGCCAAAACGGGAAGTGGAAAGACTTTAGCTTTCCTTATTCCGGTGAGTTGGATATTGTAAATAATTCAGCATGTTTTACACTCTTTGTAGAATGAGTATCTTATACAGTTCTGTGCATGTGTATGCTACTGTGTGTGCTCAGTTTTGAATAAGGAGTTTGCATTCTTTAGTAAATTTGATGGAGCAGTTGCTTGGATAGTTGCTCTTCTGCGTGAGGTTCGTCAGGGTTCCCTTTTGGCCTTTTAAACAAGTACTGGGATTCTGCATTGGAGTAGGCCATTATCACTTCCTTTGAGATCCTTTCCAGTTCAGCTGAGAAAATGTTATTAAATGTACCAGGAGCCATTGTATTGATCTTCTATATAGGATTCTATGGTAATCAACAGACAAAGTAAACAGGTGAAGACTTCACCATAACTTTATATTATATTTTAGTATCCCGTTGCGTTTAGGCATTATCCTTATTATCAATTTGCTTTGTCTAGTAGGGGGGATTGGGGGTTGGAATCCAGTTGGGTCCACTCGGCACGGCAGCCACTGCTTATTATCAAAGTACATGTCAATGATGACTTCTCTGAGTCACCTGATGATGGTCCATTTGCAGCCGAAATATGTCGTAAACTAGAAAAAAAATAAGTGGTACAGTCATTAAGTTTTATCAGGGACTGCGAGAAGCATGTGGTGATGCTGCTTTGCCATATCACACATTGGCATGTTGGGCGAAATTGTTCCGTGAAGGGAGGGATGCCATTCAAGACAGCCGTCCTTCAGGATGACCCCATGTTGACAACCACACAATTCAGATTCTTGCTTCTTTGCTGGTTGTCGATCGTCGATGGGATGCGCAGAAGTTAGCTGCTAAGGTAGGCGTATGTCACAAAACCGTGCTCCACATTCTGCATGATATTCTTGGATACTGCAAAATTGCAGTGCGTTGGGTACCCCATACAGTGTCCGAGGTGCAGCAGTGGCAACGTTATGCAATTGCACAGAACTTGTTGGACTGGTACCAGATGGAAGGTGACATCTTCCTTGGAAGGATCATCACTCTGGACGAAACTTGGGCTCGCTCATATGAACCACACTTGAAGTGACGATCAAATGAATGGAAGCATCCTGGCTCTCCTAGTCCAAAGAAAGTGCGCCCTACGCAGTAATGTGAAGGGGATGGTCATTATGGCACAAGACACTGATGGAGTGATATTGCACCACACTGTACCTCAACGACAGACAGGAAACGCTGCCTACTACTGCAGTTTCCTGCGTAATCATCTTCATCCAGCACTCAGGAGAACGCGACAACACTTGTCAATGAACCCCATCATCCTTCATGACAATGCAAGGCCTCATACTGCTGACGCTGTCAAGGATCTCCTTCGCCGCTGGTGATGGGAGATACTGCAATATCCGCCATACTTACCCGATATGAGTCTCTGCGATTATGATATCTTTGCCAAACTGAAAGAACCACTGCGAGGGTTACGTTACAACACAAGAGAGGAGATTATTCATGCTAAACATCAACAGAAGTGGACGTGCTGATGGTGTATGACACCTTCCAAAAATTTGGCAGAAGGTGGTACACATGGGGGGGTGATAATATTGAAGGAATGTAAGTGTGTTTACCTCAGGTAATAAAGTAATTTCAGAAGTATAGAGGTGTTGCCACTACTTTTTATCCGACCTATTATATCAGACTGTGGCCCCTTCCCAATCAGTAGCAGCACGCTCCACATCCGCACACTTACTCTCACTGCAAGACTTGCATATCTGTCTGTGACTTCTTCGCACTAGATAGCACAACATTCTTGGCCCCATCCATACTTCCATTTTGAGACCTACATATGAGGCCACATTCTCCTTCCACACCATTCACCCTACAAGTATGACAGCCATCCTATTCTCTGGATACAGCAGACCCTTGTTATAACAGATATTCAGGCATACCACATTTTTGGTCATGTCCCCCATTACAATGATGTGTTTTATGTTGTACAGATAATGCACAGTGGATCACGGATGGTCATGGTGTAAGGACAAGTCAAGTTGCTCCCATCATTCATTCGTTCATTGATTGATTGATTGATTGATTCATTCATTCATTCATTCATTCATGTTGTACATATTTCTATGAGATGTTTTAGGTACAGTGTAAGACTGTTGCAGAATTCCTTGCTGTAGTATGCATCTACAGAGGTGAAAGTCCATAGACCACTAAAATTTGTTTCTAGTTCTCTAACCTTGGGATTATTTTGATCAAATAGCAAAATTTAATGAGCACCCCTTTTATCTGCCCAGACACAGATGATCAGAATTCCCACAAAATATTTGGAGAGAGTATGTTAGTCACAGCAAAAATACTGTATATTTAATAACAGGGATTCCAAAATTAGATGAATGTCAATTTCAGTTGTTCACACATACTGAAGCTTTTCCCCTGCTTTATATCAAGGGTCTCCTGTATGATTCCCTGTGACTGTTCTGTGTGTCCTAAACTTATGGAAATATTAAAAGGCAAAAGATTCAGTGCTGTGGAAATGATTGAACATGGCGCAACTTAACATTTGTTAGCACTTCCAGAATCTGAATTTGAGAGTGTCTGCAGCACTGGCAGGAAGCTCACAGAGGCTGCTCTGAATAGGATTAACGTTCCATCACTGTTAAGTAAAATTAGTTTTTACATATTGAGTCTCAGTACTTCATTATTAAGTCTCATATGTTTTGAATTTGAATCTACCAGGTGCTTGAAGCTCTGTACTGCAAACAGTGGACCAGACTAGATGGTATTGGAGCGCTTATTATCACACCTACTAGAGAGTTAGCATACCAGATATTTGAGACTTTACGTAAAGTGGGTTACTACCATGACATGTCTGCAGGGCTTATCATAGGTAATGTTACAGATATTCACTTAACTTTTGTGAGTTATTTCTTTAACCCTTTGCAGTTCGCAGGCCAATTTGATTGGGTTGCCATACTTACTTATGTATTAGAATTGCCACAACTGAAGAGATTTTCTTGTTGTTAATCACTTTTTACAGCATTTCCCTTAATAAATGACAGATGATATGCTGTTGTTTCAAGGAAAGAATGTTATATGTTATATGTGGACATTTGAAGCTAATATGAGGAAGTATTGTGCGTTTTTCTGTACAGCTGCATTTAGTCCATGATGGCATGCCACCATGTTTTAGCTATGCAGTAAAAATATATCTCAGTCGTTGCTCTCATGATTGCTGGGTCAGTCATGGTGGTCTACAGGATGACAGATCTTGATACTTTGGTCCACTTGATTTTTGTCTGTGTCATCATGTGAAAGATCTAGTGTACCAGCAAAAGGTGGAAACACAGGACACACATAAATACAAACCACTCCATACAATATGACATATAAGTTTTTACTACGTTAAAACTTATCTTCCTTACATGTTTTGGTCCTTATGGGCCATCTTCAGAAGGAGATAAGTTTTAACGTAGTAAAGACTTATATGTCACATTGGACGGAGTGGTTTGTATTTATAATTGTTAGAGTGATGGACCAGAATGAAACAAATAAAAAAAAATACAGGACACATTGTTGAATTGCATTTTGGGTACTACTGAAGTGATGCAAGCTGCATGCTTGGGTCACAGACAATCCAAGATGTATACTAAGGCCAAGGGTGGTCGTTTTGAATGCTTGTTATAATTCCTGTATTCACTGTCATCTCACATGCAACTCATACCGAAAGTTTTAAAATTCAAAATTTAAAATATTTAAAACTTTCAGTTGTTTCAAGTTATATGTCTTTATTTAATGCATCTGTTGCACAACTTGTTTCATCCTATTTGGCCATTATCAGGTACATTAAAATTGTTGGAGAAATTTCTGCACTTTTATGCACTGTCATAACTCTTGTTAATACACTTGTGATGAATTTAAATTTAAAATCTGAAGTATAATTTCATTTATGCACAGCATGTGTTGTAGACTGGTATATGTATAACATGTAATAATGAGCTGTGTTACTATTATGTGTGGAATGTATTGATGTTGTTTTTAATGCAGTTGAATGTGGAATACTTTTATGATGATGTGTTTCCTTTCATTGTTCCACATGCAGGTGTTATGAACATTCTGTAGAGTTGGTTCTGTTATATGTGGGGCAGATGGGTTGTGTGTGCTGCTATCTAGTATTCAGTTCTTCTGATGTTTCAAATATTGGGTTATATACGAAGGGGAACCCAAAAATAACCGGAAACGACCTGTTGTGTGCGCATGCTTTGTAGTTACGAGTTGTGCTGCTAGGTGGTGTTAGTTGGGGGTCTCCCGCGACTGTTAGTGAGCTGGCGTCAGTCTGAGTTAAGTGGTTTGTCTGTGGTGCTCTGTTGTGTGCGTTCCTGTTTCAACCCTTTGGTGATTAGTGAGATGGCCGACCAGAAGGAACAAAGATTGTGCATGAAATTTTGCTTTCTGTTAGGGAAAACTGCAGCCGAGACTGTTGGGATGCTTCAGCAAGCCTTTAATGATGATGCTTTGGGGAAATCACAGGTCTACGAGTGGTTTTCTCGTTTCAAATCTGGCAACATGTCAACAGAAGACATGCCACGCCCCGGGCGTCCTTCGACAGGAAGAAATGATGAAAACATTGCCAAAATCAAACGTGCAATTGATGAAGATTGTCGAAAGACCATTGACCAACTTTCTGAGGAA
>NW_019720170.1:14294-14585 GCF_002891405.2 Cryptotermes secundus
AGTCTTCACGTATTAATAACGCGGGAGCTATAAAAGTCTCCCTGAATTACACACTCCAGATATGACTGTGCTACAGCACTCACTAAGTCTCGAAAGCACACAATAAGTCTTCCGCTCGCTGACTTCTTAGTTATCGCACACGCTTCCGTAACTCGAGAACTGTTGATAACACACTGACTCTCGCTTGCTGCTCAGCCGGCTTTTATTCCGTTCGCTGTTGCTAGTGTGACGTGGCGTATAGCCTAGGACGCTGTTACCCCTTGGTGACGTCATCGCTGTTGACTCGCGTTG
>NW_019720170.1:14653-32846 GCF_002891405.2 Cryptotermes secundus
GGGGGGGGGGGGGGGGCGTCATCCATAGCTCAACATGTCACAATATCAGTTATGGTCCTGTATGTGTGTACCATGTGTAATGCATGATTTTAATACCCAGAGTTACTGTTATTATTTGTAATTGCCTGTATATATTCTTTATATCTAGTATAGAATGTTTGACATGTTTGTCCTGTGTATTTTAGTGGAGAGTCCAAGCATCTCATTTGGTAAATGCCACTTCTTTACATATTTGTCTCTTGTGAATGAAGTTTTACTGTGTTTTTATCCTGTTTCGTTTTCAGAAGGCTATTTTTATGTTTTTTTAGAGTTTTGTAATTTTATTTGCTTTTTTACCACTATATGTGAAAGTGGCTCATTTTATTTTTCAGTATTGTGAATTGGTGTTTAAATTTTGTTCACGTGTGTGTTAATGTGCTTTGTGGCTTGGTTTATATTATGTTTATTGTGAATACAGGAATAAAAAGTAACCACAATGCAACAGGATGCTACAGTACAATATTACTCATTGTAAATTCAGCAATGAATTTAAGTAACTGAGACCATTTTGAGATGCTGCCGGTTGTGCAGCTACTCAAGAGCTTCCCAACATTTCATGGACAACAGTTCATTACTGTGTTCACAAGAGCCCTCCACTGACCCCCTATTCTAAGCCAGATAAATCCAGTCCATATCACCCCGTACTGTCTCTCTATAAGATCCAGTTTGATATTGTCCACCCATCTACATCTTGGTCTTACTAGTGGTCTCTTTCCTTCTGGCTTTCCCACCAATATCCTATATGTATTCCTGTTCGCCCAATTCATGCTACATGCCCTGCCCATCTCATTGTCCTTCACTTGATCATTCTAATTATACTTGGCCAAGAGTACAAGTTATGAAGCTCCTCATTATGCAGTTTTCTCCAGTCTTCTGTGACTTCATCTCTCATCGGTCCAAATATTCCTCAGCAGCCGGTTATCAAATACCCTCAGTCTGTGTTCCTCCTTTATGTCAGAGACCAAGTTTCACACCCATACAGAACCACAGGCAAAATTATAGTTTGTATATTCTAATTTTTATGTTTTAGACAGCAGACAAGAAGACAAAAGGCAAGCATTACCCAAATTAAATCTCCTCTTAATTTCCCCCTGAGTGAGGTTTTGATTTGTTACGATCATTCCAGATATCTGAACTGTGGCACATTTTCATAACATCTGTTGCCTTTCTTTATGTTATGATTTTGCCGTGCATTTTGGTGACAAGACAGCAACATATACATAGTTTTCTCTGTGTTTACTTCTAGACCAACCTCCTTACTAGCATCAGTTAAAGTTTCTATGTTTTTCTTTATGGTATATGTGTTATATCTCAACAGATTAAAATCATCAGCATAGAACAGCAGCTGATTTGTCCCATTTAATTTCAGTCCCACTTGGTTTTTCTGGACCTTCCTAATGGCATATTGTAAAGCAAAGTTAAATGCAGTGGCAATAAGGCATCTCCTTGTTTTAGACCATTCTGGATAGGAAAGTTATCAGACAAATATTTACATATACAGATTTTAATATACATTTTATTTAAACACGTTTTAAACAGCCTCACTAGTTTCATAGGTTCCCCAAACTTTATGAGAGTATTGTACAATACTTGCTTCCTAACTTTCTTGTAGTCTATGAATAGCTGATATACTGTCTCATTGTACTCTTGGTTTTCTCCAGTATCTGATGAATGTAAAAAATTTGATCAGTGGTTGATCTGTTGCATCAAAACCCACCCTGATGATCTCCAATAATTTAATCTATATATGGACTTAACCTTGAGGAAGGGATTTTTTTTTTAATTGCTAGTGGGGTGGGACTAAATCCCTTGCACTGCGGTCACTTCTGGCCTATTACCAGCCCCAGATGATAGGTGAGGTTGATTGTGGGGCAATTGGTGGAATGAAGATTGGCAGGGGAAAACGAAGTACTCGGAGAAACCTGCCCCAGCGCCATTTTGTCCACCACAAATCCCACTTGACCAGACCCGGAATCGAACCCGGGCCACCACGGTTGGAAGCCAGTGACTAACCGCTTGAGCTATAGCGCGTTGGGGAAAGGATACTGGATAAAATTCTGTATGAAGTTGACAGCAATGATATTCCACAATAATTACTACAGTCAGTTTAATCACCTTTCTTCTGAACTGGTACAATAATAGACTCCTTCCATTGATCAGGCAATTCTTCCTTATTCAAAATAGAATTAATGAGTTTGTGGATCTCAGACTGTAATGTTTCATGTCCTGGTTGAATGAGTTCTGCCTGGCGATTAATACCTTTTCAACTTTGCAGTAGCAATTTCAGCCTCAGAAGGACTAGACTCAATGGGTTTACAGAAGTTGAAACAAATAAAAATACATGTGGGTGTTTTAATATAAGTTTGTTTGACTGTTAATTTCAAACTTTGAAGTATGTGTTGGATGTGTACCATAGTACCTCCATCTTCCGATCTTCAGGGTCTCTAACCGTGAAAATGGAAGAATCACATTTTTCCAAAATGTCAGTAAGCATGTGCTAGACTACACAATGTCTCATCCCAGTACATTAATCTTCAATATTACTGCTGTGAGAACCTTAGACTTGTGATGTTCTTTTATTAACTGTAGGTGGTAAAGATCTACACTTCGAGAAGAAGAGAATGGACAAGTGCAACATACTTATATGTACCCCAGGCAGACTGTTGCAGCACATGGATGAAAACCCACTGTTTGACTGCAGTAACATGCAGGTAAGGAAGACTGTAATTGAATTGTCACATTGAAGCTTTAACTCTTCCATATGTTAGAATTCAAATCCCAGCCTTTGACATGCTGCAGGAGGTGTTTCGATTGGGGATTTGTATGCAGACAAGCCAAATAACACTGGGTCCATAATTTCCTCATCGTGAGGCTCATATTTACTGTCTTATTTCTAAGGAAGAACATTCATTTGAAATATCATCAGTATTTGCACTTGATAAACATTTCCTAGCTGACAAAATTCCTGCTAACAGTTTATTTACAGTCGACATTTTCAAAGTAATTTAGTCCAAGAAAAATTGATACATCCAGTTGATACACCAAACTATAGGATATGTGTATACATATGCATAAGAATATGCAGGCAGAATTCATGTGGTTCAAACACTCCTCTAGAGATGGAAACACAAAGCATGAACAGTCATCTGTTAGCAGTGCTAGCACTCCACAGAGATGGGTTAATGTGACAGTTTCATGATTTACAGTAAAATTAATTAGGGTATAATTTTATGGTATGGTGAGCCGTTACTGACATTTCTTTGAATAGCGGCTACCACGCTCCATCTGTCTTTGTCCTTCCTCTAGAGACACATGTGAATGGTGCTGCTTTTATCCCTCTGGTTCTTTTGATATAGTTCACAACGCTCCCTAGGTGACATGAGGCTCGCACAACAACAGGCATACAGAGAGTGGGAGTACAATAAAACTTAGTATAGGATGGTAGAGACTCAAGTCTCACACTTCTCCCCCCAAGTTACTGCTACTAAATGAAAGAATTACATTTTCAATAAAAAATTAATAAAAATAAAAGAACACATAATATGAAATAATACACAACAGACATGGTTTAGCCAAAGTAATGGGAAAATTATGGGGATTAAGGAATGTAAAACAACTCTGGCCAGAAGACCAATTAAACAGCATTGCAAAGATAAACGGCCCTTTACAACAAGACACTCCTTAGGGGAGCAGGTACACAAGATACAAGTAGTGACTCAATATCAGAAAAACATGTGAAACCTTTGTGTAAAGACAACACAATTTGCATGAAACAGTCATGTGTAACAAATACCACATGTGACAACACTTTGTCACAAACAGACATTGGTTTCTGCAGGGCACGTTCTTGTCTTTGTGAAACCAAAACACAGGCTCACCATATACCTCAGCATACAGGGCATACAATAACAATGTAATCCATAGGTTAACAAACAACACCCATACAGCCTACATTCCACAAAACAAGAAGAACATGCTCACACAGAACTTACTTCGCCTTGTGCAAGGGAGGCTTTCGTTAAATACTGTCATGTGTCTGGGGTTCTGTAACAAATAATTAATGGGTTACGCCTTTAGATGATGCTGTTTATTGGAGAATTACTTGTTTACACTCACAATTACAATCTCACTCAAATAATGCCCTTTCAGATGAAGCGACCTGATTAGTCCATCATCTCTCGTGTTTCCTCTTCAACGGTTATACTCTTGCACTGCTATTCTCGGTGGAGTGTCTTTGCTCTTGGTTCTTTTCTTATCTCTCGTCAGATCTGAACTGTCCTGTTGCAATCTACCCTCTTCTTAGCGTACCGCTGAGAGAACACCTTGTCGAAGGGTTCTGTTTCCCATGTTAGCTAGAATATTCATTGGTGGGTCTATTTGTTGCCTAGGAATTGCTAGCTGTTGACTAGCAATAGGCACTGGTTGTCAGCGCAATGTCTTGACCGTCTTGACAGTGCGTTACCTAGGAAGTGACATTTCTGTATGCAGTGGGTTCACCTGTCACAATATAGAATATTGATGAAAGTTCATTTGATATCAGATACTACACTGGGTGAACTAAACTTAATTTAGTCATGCGCACAACCGCAAGTATCAAAATGGCCCTAGACAGAGTTTTAGGTAAGTCCTTCCTGTATAACATCTGAAATTAAAGAGAATGTGTAAAAATAAGCATGGATCCAAGCTGGCTATCGCGGAAGTTGAATGGGAAAGGTGATTGGGCATCTGAGTCATGAAACCCCACAACAACATACACAGGAATGAAGGGGGGTGGGGAGATGTCATGGAAATGGCACAGAAGAAAGTTACAGAACATATGACATGGCTGTAGACTTTGCTGGCATGGTATTTTACTGAGTTACAGTTCACTAATATGTGGATGAAACTGTACTGGCAAAGTTAAATAAGTTTGCTTATACTTAGATGATCATATTGTAGGCATACTTAACAAAACCATATTCTATAACAGGTTAGATAATGTAATTAAATTTACCGTACATTCACCTTGAGAATAAATAAAATGTAAATTATATATAGTCTAAAAGGGTTGTTCAAGGTTAACCTGATTTTTTCCCCCTGAAAACATAGGCACCAGAGGAATACAACTGTTGTATGGACAGTGGCAACACTGCACTCATTGCCTGGCAGGTGACCATGTGCCCTGCTTCTGCATGTTAGAGCTAGTTCAAGATGGCATCAGAACTTGTCACTCCTAGTGTAGAACAGTGCTGTATCATTAAACTCCTAGTGAAAGAAAAATTGAACTCAGCAGAAATTCTTCATAGGTTAAATGCACAGTATGGGGAAGAGACCCTGTTACCTGCAAGTTTGGTACAGTACGTTTCCCGATGGCTGCAAAGAAGTTCAGCACACAGCTGTCAGCTAGCAAGATCATGGCAGGTGTGTTTTGGGATTCAGAAGGAGTGACTCATGTTGATTTTCTTCCACATGGTGTAACAATTAGTGTACATCATTGCAATCATTTGCCTTGTACTGGTGTGTGCCAAGTGATTCAGAAGAGAAGACTTAGGAGACTGTCAAAGAAGATCGTCCTAATGCATGACAGTGCTTGTCAGCATATGACAAATTTGATGTTGGTGTCATAGCAACAGTGGGCTGGGAAAGCATGCACCAGTATACTCACATCCCACAGTGATTTTCATTTGTTTGGACCAATGAAGATGCATGCAGGAGGATACATTTCAAACTGATGATGAACTCAAACTCAGTGTTGTGAACTCTCTAAACAATCACGCACCAGTAAGTTGTCAGGGCACTGTAAAAATGTGTTGATATAAATGGAGAATATCTTGAAAATGAGTGATATATATATATATATATATATGATATATTTACAGTAAAACAACTAATACCACAGACCAAGGAAGCATTGAACCACCAAGTAGACATGTGAGCTCAACATATTTGTTTCAAAAAGTACTTTTTGTAAGCAAAGGGATGCCATCTGGGTGCAGAACTACGAAATAGACCTTGGAGAATTATGTACCATCTTGTGCTGCCACTGAGCCATTTATGTAACTAAAAGAGCATGATCTAAATGGAGCTGATAAATTGGCCACCTGAGTGTTCTGGCTGTTCTGGCCACCTGATATGCTGATGGATTGACATGAGTGTATGAGGGTTAAGAATATACTAGTTCTTAATTATTCATCCTCACTGAAAAGTACCATGTAATTATAAATTTAAGGTCTTCTTTCACATAACATTTAATCTTTTGCTCTATTCTGATTACATTATACTTCCAATTATCCATGCTATTAAAGGGAGAAAGATGAATTAATAATCAAAAGCACATATAAGTGGGTGGTAATATTCGTGTATAAATGGAAGACCATGATTGTTCTTGAATATGGAAATTAAAAAATATATACATAGCATCTGATTTGTTTAATTATCTCATGCACTGTAGGAGTTGACACTACTGTGTCCATTCTCTGATATTCTAAACAACACAACATTTTGAAAACTGCATCTGTTTCCATCCTCAGGTGAGGGGATTGGAGACACCTACTCTGTTGGGTCTGTTAGAACCTCATTGTCTGGACAGCTTATGTCAGTATAACTACAGCTATGTATACACCTGAGAGAGAGAGAGATCAGAAGCCTACTTATTTTACTGAAGCAGATGAAAGTGCCTAAAAATTAGTTGTATCTGATGGTAACAGATTATATTTGATCAAAGGTATATTTTTTATTTGCCACTTATCTTGGGATTTCCTGTCCTCACAAATGGTCAGAAGTAGGACTTTGACTGTTTATCTGTGTAATAATACTTAAAAGTAATTTAATTTATTTTCATTAATGCATGTGTATTTTTTCCCCCAGATATTGGTACTGGATGAGGCAGATCGATGTTTAGACTTGGGGTTTGAAGCCACAATGAATAATATCATTGAAAATCTACCCCCAGAAAGGCAAACATTGCTATTTTCTGCAACCCAGACAAAGTAAGTTTAATAAGAAAGTAAGTATTAAAGGCACTCACAATTGGTGTGAAACCTTATAGGTTTCAGTAAAGGTAAAGTTGTCCCTGTGCTTAAGTAATCAAGCACTATCCCATGAAGACATATGGGGGAGTGGAGGTATAGCTCCACCATTCTTGACCACAGCACTAGATGGAAGTGAGTTGTCAGCTTCACACCATAGCTGCTTTACCCCAGGGGATATCACCCCCAATACCCATTGAACAGGAGGCTAGATCAGCCCTAGGGCAGGTCTGAATGTTGTGGAGAGGAGAAAAATCTTGCCCCTGCTGGGATTCAAACTCCAAACACCAGCCTGTAGTCTGTAGCTGTACCAACTGAGCTATCCTGACTCCCTGTAGGTTTCAGTACCAGTTATATTACGAAAGTTCCTGTTTATAACACATCCCTTCACAAAATTAACGTGACTGATTATAATTTAATTTTTATAATCATCATCATCATTCCAGATTATTTTGCATGGTCGCTACTTTATTATTGTCTGTTTTCCAAATAAATAAATAAACTTAATAAGAACTACATACTATAGCATTTATAATGTTTCAGAACAGTTGTTGTGTGACTACCAGTAACCACTTGCAATCTTGATGTCAGTTTGTCTTGTACCCACTACTTGCATTTCATAGCATGTGTGAGTCTCTCACATGCTGTCATACATCTGCTTCAGGCACAGAATGGACTCAACTGCCTGTGCAGAGCTTTCACCACTGTGTTACATCCACAGTCATTCAAGAATCCTCTTGTGGGTTCTTGGCCAAACTTGCCCTGAAACAATTCAGAAGGGGGTGGAAAGGAGGCACATATGTATGTTCCTACACCTCTTGCCCTCAAACCATAGTTTTCGTTATCTATTACAGTACAGAATTTCAAGACTTCATTGAATGATACTGGTATTGTGCCCACCTCACAAGTTTGCATGACTGCCATGTTGGTATTGCTAAGGATAGAGTTACTGAGTATTGCAGTTGAGTGGGTAGCATGTCTGTTTCATATTCAAGAGGTCACAGATTCAAATCCTGTTCTGTAGAGTGGCTATCCTGTCTGAGACAGTCCTTACAGTCAAGTGTCAGGATAGTACCTGAGATCAGATTCATCCGTGACCACTTCCTTCAGCATCATTCCAGTTCATTGTTCATTAATCATCCTTTCATCCAATGCTGAGAGTGTTTCTGATTAAACCAAACCAAGGCAGGGATTTAAAAGGTACCACAATGGGGGTGCCTTCTAATGCCATGTTCTTTATAAACAGTTTTATGATAATTAGCTAGTAATTGTAATGTCAGTGTCTGTAGTTGAATTAAGGGGTAGTCAAACTGGATGCAGGCTGGATGTCTGGGATGGAGTTCTGGGTATGTTTAAGGATTTATCTTTTTCCTGCCATGTCTAGATTGATTCATGAATTCCCCAGTCTCCTGTACAGTGGATAATGATGGCTTTTTCCCTAGTAAGTAAAAGTAAAGCTATCCCTGTAACAGGCTATGAAGGCCCATAGGGTTGTGAGACGTTGAGGGCCCCACAGTATCGAGACAGTTGGCTCAAAGATGGCAGTAAGGTTGTCGGCCTTACACATCGGCCGCGCTTTACTTCCCAGGAAAATTATGTATTTAATTCCTGGTACTCATTTCTGTTAGAGGCTGAGTGAACCCCAGGGCCATAGTGCGGTTGGAAGGATTAGATCAATTGAAAAAATCCAACAATCTCACCGGGACTTGAACCCGCGACTTTCCGACTTGTAGCATAGTGCCTCAACCACTACGCCGGTGACCGGCCGGTCAAAGATAGCCTGGGCCTAAGGACACCGGGTGTATACAGTATCCCATGCAAGTGTGGCAAGGTCTATATTGGGCAGACAGGCCGCTCCGTGGATATGAGATTGAAAGAGCCATCTCAAACATCCAGACAAGTCAGCTGTAGCTGAACACAGCATCGATCTGGGACACCGTATTCAGCTTCAGAATACCTCCATCCTCACCACCAAGACCCAATACGAGGTGTGTTCAAAAAATGACGGGAATTTCCGTATTTTGGAAAAAATATTTATTCATTCGTCTACATTAATGTTGTCGCCTTCAAAATAGTCCCCATTCGATATTATGCACTTACGCCAGCGCTTCTTCCAATCATCGAAACACTTCTCAAACTCGATTTTTGGGATAGCCTTTAGCTCTTTCAGCGATGCGCTTTTAATGTCATCTATGCTTGTAAAACGACGGCCCTTTAAGGTTCTCTTTATTTTTGGAAATAGGAAAAAGTCACACGGAGCCATGTCTGGCGAATATGGAGGCTGGGGCATCGTTACAGTATTGTTTTTGGCCAAGAATTCACGAACAAGCAACGAAGTGTGAGCAGGTGCNGGTCTCTTCGCTTGCGGATTTCTTATATTTTTCCTTCTACCCTAAAGATGGAGGCGATACGTTCCTCCGAAACGTCGGTTAACACCACATATACACGGTGCCAAATCCCAGAATACTGCTTTCTTCATAGTCACCGCCGTGAAAACCTCAAATCTTACATGGATGCAATTTGATATAATATTTTAAGGAAGGTTGTGGCTCAAAAAGGGCCATTTTTGTTGTTGTTGTTGTTGTTGTTGTTGTTTCTGCTGCTGTTGCTGTTGATGATATGATGATGATGATGATGTACTCCTTTATCATATAGATCAGTTCGGGACTTGGCGAGACTTAGTCTTAAGGATCCCATGTATGTATCAGTGCATGAACACGCCAAACATAGTACACCAGAATCTCTGCGACAGAGTTACATTATCTGTAACCTTCATGATAAAATTAACATGTTGTGGTCCTTCATCAGGAATCATCTCAAACAGAAGATTCTTGTGTTTATGGCAAGTTGTAAGCAAGTAAGTACATTGCATGTAGTATACATTGTTTTCTTATCACTTCGAAGATTGGGCTATCTGGTCCATTACTGTTGGGCGCTTTTTCAAGATAAAATTTTAAATACTAAATCATGACTCCAAAATGTAATCCACATACCTGAATGACTGAAAGTTGCAGTGCAGAGGAATATTGAGGAAATATTTAGCAATACAGTGAGCCCTTGTGTTACAGACATTCAGGTTACAAAATTTTGGATAAATGTTACAGTTTTATTTTAAGAAATGGTTGATTGTTACAAAAATTCTTATTACATATGCATCAGTGACACAACAGGATATGTAGCTGTCCATTGGCTAGCCTATATATGAAAATGATATTAAAAGATGGTTGGTAGCATGGTTGCTATTCTTATCTCACTGTAGAATGTGCAATATACTACCTTTATTTAAGATGTCTGGAAAGAGGTTATCAAGTTTATGAGCCAGTAGTACACCCAAAGAGCATGGAAAGTGTACCACTCAGATGGGTAAAAAGTGTTTTTACAATTGTGAAATGAAATGAAAAAAGACTCTCCCTGAGTTCACATCTCCATTTGTACATTGAGATGCAATGGAAAAACAAGGTTTGTGTTATAGAATTTCATAATACAGACATATTTAAAAAAAATGTATCTTTTAAATAAGGCAGGGATTTGCTATGTTTCACTATTATTGAAGCATAATCTAGCTTTATTTATTTAACACAGCATGTGAGTTTCAAACATTCTTTTCCTGTTAGAATATCATTACTATTTCTGTTGTGATCCATAAAATTATTCTCAAAAACATTTTATTGTTCACAAATTTCATTCATATTTGAAATTAAAAATTTGTATATTTATAAATCCGAGAATTTTTTCTCTGTTAAAAAATTCAAAGAGACATCATCTTGCGACAGTGTACTGTATACTTCAGTTTTCAGTGAAGTGCAACAAATTTTGTAGACATTTGTGACCAGATTTGTGGTGACTAGAATGTTTTCTTTTTTTATAATGTTTGCAAGCTAAACAAAAGAAGCTTGATATTTCTAGCATATCTACTTTGTAGAAGCTGGCACTGAAAGGGTTAAGATCAGTTAAAGGATGGACTAGAATGAAGATATTAGGTAAAGTAGATGAACATGGAGAAAAGTGGATAAATGATTTGGACAGATGACTTCTGCAGTACAGAGGGAGATCGAGAAGTCACGCACATCACTCTAAGCAATTATATTTTGCTGGTTTAATGCACAAACTGCAAGACATACAGCACTTACTATTAATGTTTATAACTTTACATCTTAGAAATGCAAAATCAAATCATGTCTTTACAACATATGCTCGAAATGGCTTCCCTGTTCAACAATGCATGAGCGAGCTCTTTTTACAATGTTTGAGGCCACTTTCTGGAGTACCTGTAAACTGATGTTGTTAATCGCCGTTATAATGTTCCTCTTGAGGTCATCCAGTGTATGCGGATTGTTTTTACAGACAATTCCTTTGAGGTACCCCCAAAGGAAAAAATCTGCGGGTGACAAATCGGGTGAACGCGGGGGACACAATCCTTTCAAAATGAGATGGTCACCGAAAAACTTGTGCAAGAACTGCATTGTTTCATTAGATATGTGACATGTGGCAACGTCTTGCTGCAACCAACACTCACGTTCATCAACTTCAAGAAGCCCAATAAACTGTGTAATGATGTCTTGGTACACTGGACTGTTCACTGTTGTTTAAAAAAAATTGGGCCCACTATTCGACGATGTGATACAGCACACCACACTCCAATTTTCTGACAGTGTAATGGCTTTTCATGTGGATTTTCAAATGACCAAATCCTATTGTTTTGACTGTTCACGTGGCCACTAAGGTGAAACCACACTTCGTCAGTGAAGAAAACCTGATTAAACTCTGGCAAAATAATGTTCCACAATGAAAACTTGTTGTTCTTTGGAAAGCGACATGTCTGTCACGCAATAAACAAAGCTATACTGCAGACGTCGTATGACTGAAACACGGCAGATGGCATTTCTACTTGTTAGTACTCCTCCAGCACCATCTAGCAGTAGGAGATATAATTATATTAACTGCAGTACAATTTATAACAACTTTTAGTTTGATGTGCATGACTTTTCAGTCTCCCTGTATAAACGAAAAGGATGCCAAGACAGAAAGGACTTGGAAGAGATGGAATGAATGTGTGAAAATGCAACAGGTGGGTGCCTACAAGGTGTGGCAATAAAGAAACCGGATTCATGCTCTAACCCTTTATTAAAAAAAAATCAGACAGTCGAAATGTTATCCCCTTCAATGTAGTCCCCTCCCCGATCCCTACACCGCTCCATGCGAATTTTCCACTGTTGGAAGCAGTGCTGCAGGTCATCTTGTGTTATGCTCTTCAAGAGTTGCGTCGCTTTTGCTTTCACTGCATCCACGGACTCGAACCTGGTCCCTTTCAGCGCAGACTTGATTTTTGGGAAGAGAAAAAAGTCGCACGGTGCTAGGTCCGGAGAATACGGTGGATGTTCCATCACTGGAATGTTGTTTTTTGCCAAATACCTCTTCACAGATAGCGCGTTGTGTGCTGGCGCGTTGTCGTGATGAAGAACCCATGAGGCATTCTTCCACATGTCTGGTCTCCTTCGTCGCACACGTTCACGGAGGTACGTCAAAACATTTTTATAATAAACCTGATTGACAGTCTGACCTTCAGGCACCCAATCAATGTAGATTACCCCCCGGATATCGAAAAAAACAATCATCATTGCTTTGAATTTGGACTTGCTCATGCGCGCTTTCTTCTTCCTAGGGGATTTGGGGCTCTTCCAATGCATGGATTGTCGCTTAGTCTCTGGATCATATTGAAGAATCCAAGTTTCGTCACACGTAATTACGTTTTGGAAGAAATCAGGATCATTTTCAATGTTTTCAAGAGTGTCAACACAGCAATTCACTCGATGTTCCTTTTGCTGGGGGGTAAGGATTTTTGGCACCACTTTAGCACACACCTTTTTCATGCCCAGATCGTCGTGCAAAATCTGTCTAACACTTTCCTTATTGATGTTCGTAAGTTCAGAAATTGCTCGAATGCTCAGTCGACGATCTCTTCGAACAATTCTAGCGACCTTCTCCACATTCTCTGGAGTTTTCGCAGTGGGAGGACGGCCCGATTTTGGATCGTTCCCGACGTTTTTCCTACCCTCCATAAACTTCTTAAACCACTCGAAAACTTGCGTGCGAGATAGACACTGATCACCATATACTTCTGTCAACAAATTGTAAGTTTCAGTGGCAGATTTTCCAAGTTTTGTGAGGAATTTGATGTTAGCACGTTGTTCTGCATTAGCACTCAGCATTATTCCGACGGAGCTCAGAAACACGATCCGCTTCTAACAATGGTCGCGGCCAGACTAACCGATGCACGTGAATGAAACTTTGTGTGACGGTAGAGGGAAGTCCAAGGGTCAATGCCCTACCCTCCTCTTCATCAATGACGTGGCTGGAAATGAGTCATAAAAGTAATCCGGGTTCTTTATTGCCACACCTTGTATATTATGAAGTGAAGAAGATGAGGAGGGCCAGTGCATACTCTTTTGTGTGTGTGTGTGTGTGTGTGCACGCGCGTGAGCACATGCTCACATAAAGGGATAAAATGTTGTTTCTTTGCCTAAATTCTGAAATTTTACTAAATCATGACATATTTTTTCCCACTACATTCTTGTTCAGTGGGAGCTGGGATACTGCAGTCAGCTAGTGCCTAGGTCAAGAAAATGTGGATCTGTATACACACTCCTCATATGCCTTCATGGTGTAGTTATTAATTAATTAAGCAGAGGGACAACTTTACCTTTACATTTTACATCCTTGTTTAGTTGAATGTTAATTCTGTTTGTTATTTTAAGGTCAAATATGTTTATGAAATGTTCTGCCATCTGCGACCTGGCACCACCCTGCTGGCTCTCTATGGAACCCTGCATCAACTGAGGCGTATGGCTATCTATGAATCATTCTGTCGGAAATCAAATGCTGTCCTGTTTGCCACTGACATTGCAGCCAGAGGTTTAGGTACGTGAATCAGATGCTTCCGTTGCAAGCCAGTCAAGACTGGAGAGTTATGTTCCAAATTAAGAGTATTACAAGAGTACAGTGTTCTGCGATATGATGCCACATATTTCAGTAGATAAATACCAACATTTACAAGTAACCTACATCCTCCATCTACAAGAAAAAGGTAAAGTTGTCTGTATGCTTAACTAATTAAGCACTATGCCATGAAGGCATATAAGGGACTGGATGTATAGATCCACATTTTCTTGACCTCGGCACTAGCTGGAGGTGAGTGGTCAGCTTCACGCCCTGGCCATTTTACTCCCAGGGAAAGAGACCCCGGTACCCATTGGATAGGCAGTTGGGTGGACATCAAAACTGGTCTGGGCAACGTGGGGGAGAGAAAATTCTTGATCCTACCAGGACTTGAACCCAACCCCTTGGTTGTCCAGCCCGTAGTCAGTCACTATACCAACTACGCTATCCTGGCTGTTCCATCTACAGGATAGATGCACAATGTCACATCCAAGAAGAGTGTAGTCTTGACTCACCACCGCGATAAACTCAGTTTCCACACAGACTAAGACATGTCCCGTATTCCAGTGTGTTCTGTGTGATTTTGCATATTTTACTTTCCTTGATGCTTACTGTTGACTATTTCCACACACAGGCAGTGACACTTGCTTCACCAGTGTTGAACCAGCAGTACATTGAATTGGTTAGATACTTAAAATCTGAAAGAGAAGAACAAATGAGTGCAGAAGCCATTCCAGAATTTGACAGTGACCAACATTATTGCTAAGCTGTTCACATAACATGGAGCCATAAATTACTTTTATATTTTGATAAGATACATCAAATCACCATATTGAAATATTTCAATTTAAAGCTGTTGATTTTAATTCAGTGTGTATTTTGTGTCATGTGCAAACAAGTTCACACCTACTTTTGAGTTTATATAAAGTAGAAGTTATATTTGACTCACACAGATGAAAATGAAATGCATGTCACAACTTTTACATAGATTGCTGATGCCAAATTTCATTAAATTCTGGTCAGTAGTCTTGGATTTGTAATATGGACTAATGAACATGACTTTCCTTATATGCAGCTAGTACAAAGAATGCATATGTTTTTAATTTTAAGCATTTTGTCTTTATACAAGATTTTTAAACTTTGCAGACAGAATGATGTAACCTCTCACTGTGCAGTCATAGTAATGTGAACACTATTCTAAATGACTAAAACATTTCTCATCGGGTGATGGCTGTGAACACGGATTTTTTTTTTTTTGCAGATTTCCCAGAAGTGGACTGGGTTGTCCAATTAGATTGTCCAGAGGATGCAAATACTTACATTCACCGTGCTGGAAGGACAGCCAGATATCACAAAGGAGGAGAGTCCCTTCTTGTGTTGCTTCCATCAGAAGAACAATGTATGGTGGAAGAACTCAATGCAAAGAAGATACCTGTCAGTAAGATAAAGTAAGTACTTTGGCCTCATGAATTGATAAAAGGTCATATTACCCCTGTGGTCATGCAATATGCCATGAAGGCATAGAGGGTAGTAAGGTAAAGTGATACATATTTTAGATCTTCCCATGTCTTGGCCAAAAAGTGTGATAAAATATACAGAACTATAACTTTACCTGTTTTTTATGTATTTGTGAAATGTGGTTGCTTGCTTTAAGGGAAGAACATAGATTTGAGGGCATGCAAGAACAAATGACTGAAGGAAATATTTTGACCTAAGGAAAGAGGAGGAGCTTAATAATTTGTATCTTTCACCTAATGTTATTAGGGCCGTTATATCAGAGAGGATGAGATGGACAGGAAATGTAGCACACATGGTGAGTTGAGGAATGCATACATAATTTTTGTTGGAAAACTTCAAGGTACCACCTGGGAAACATAGGCATAAATATGAAGATAGGATTAAATCAGATCTTTAGAAAAAGAAGTTCTGGGAACAACTAATTGCCTACTTTCTGTTCATTAGAAATTGATCAGTGGCACAAAACTGTATTATATACACGTGTAAGTTAATAAAACAGTATAAACTGTGCAACATTTTATGATGATCAGTTCAGGCATTCAAGTAATATTATGATTATTGCCTCAACAATTTGAAAGGCTGCAGTGTTGGTATTACTGATCAGAGTGTCTTGTGAAGTAAGCCGTTGGGATGGGCTCAGGTGGCGTAATACACATACCAAGATTCATGAAGATTGGTGCAGGTATTCAAGCAATATTAAGATTTTGCCTCAGCAGCATTTGAGACTGTAATGTTTGTAATGCTGATGGGAGAGATTTATGAAGTGTGCTGCTGGTGAGATGGCCTCAGGTGGCATGATATACATACAAGGGTTGGATAAAAAGTAATGGCAACACTGCTCTAACATGAAAGATGTGCGTCAGGTGGCACTAGCGCCGCGTGTAGCTGATAGCAGAAGTTCAGTTGAAGTAGTGCAGTGAGTGGCTCTGGTTGTGTTTCATTGAGTTGCACTGTGCATCGTCTTGAAGTGCAGGAGCCCAGTTCAAGCACCCTAACAACATGTTTACAAAACAAGAACAATGCTCCTGGATAAAAATTGAAGTTGCACGAGGTCATAGTGCACAAAACTGTTATCAGGGACTGCGACAAGCATGTGGTGATGTTGCTTTGCCATATCGCACATTGGCATGATGGGTGAAATTGTTCTGTGAAGGAGGGATGCCATTCAGGACAGCTGTCATTCAGGACTACCCCATGTTGACAAACACACAATTCAGCTTGCTTCTTTGCTGGATGTCAATTTTCGATGGACTGCACAGGAGTTAGCTGCTGAGGTAGGCGTATGTCACAAAATCATGCTCCACATTCTGCACAATATTCTTGGATACTGCAAAATTGCAGTGTGTTGGGTACCCCATACAATGTCTGAGGTGCAACAATGGCAACGTTATGCAATTACATAGGACTTGTTGGACTGGTACCAGAGGGAAGGTGATGACTTCCTTGGAAGGATCGTCACTCTGGACGAAACTTGGGCTCGCTCATACGAACCGCACTTGAAGCAACAATCAAATGAATGGAAGCATCCTGGCTCTCCTAGTCCAAAGAAAGTGCGCCCTACACAGAGTAATGTGAAGGGGATGGTCATTGTGGCACAAGACACTGATGGAGTGATATTGCATCACACTGTACCTCAACGACAGACAGGAAACGCTGCCTACTACTGCAGTTTCCTGCGTAATCATCTTCATCCAGCACTCAGGAGAAAGCGACAACACTTGTCAATGAACCCCATCATCCTTCATGACAATGCAAGGGCTCATACTGCTGACGCTGTCAAGGATCTCCTTTGCTGCTGGCGATGGGAGATACTGCAATATCCGCCATACTCACCCGATATGAGTCCGTGTGATTATGATATCTTTGCCAAAATGAAAGAACCACTGCGAGGGACACGTTACAACACAAGAGAGGAGATTATTTGTGCTGTAGGGCGGTCACTGCTGGACATCAACAGAAGTGGATGCGCTGATGGTGTATGATGCCTTCCACAAATTTGGCAGAAGGTGGTACACATGGGCGATTATATTGAAGGAATGTGTGTTTACCTCAGGAAATGAAGTAATTTCAGAATTATAGAGGTGTTGCCACTACTTTTTACCTGACCTATGTACATACATGATCTGTCATTCAAGTGAGATTATGATCATTACTGCAACAGTTTGAGAGGCTGCAGTGTTGGTAATGCTGATGGGCAGGTTCTATAAAGTATGCCGTTGAGACAGTTTCATGTGGCATGGTATACTTCTCAAGTTTCATTAAGATTGGTACAGGCATTCAAGCAGTATTAAGGTTTTGCGTCAGCAGTTTGAGAGGCTATAATGTAGGTGTTACTGATGGGAGGATTTTATGACGTGTGCAGTTGAGATGAACACAGGTATCAAGATATACGAGGGGGGACCCAAAAATAACTGGAACTGACCTGTTGCGCGCGCATGCTTTGTAGTTACGAATTGGGCTGCTAGGTGGTGTTAGCTGGGGGTCTCCCGCGACTGTTACTGAGCTGGCGTCAGTCTGAGTTAAGTGGTTTGTCTGTGGTGCTCTGTTATGTGCGTTCCTGTTTCAACCCTTTGGCGATTAGTGAGATGGCCGACCAGAAGGAACAAAGAGTGTGCGTGAAATTTTGCTTTCTGTTAGGGAAAACTGCAGCCGAGACTGTTGGGATGCTTCGGCAAGCCTTTAATGATGATGCT
>NW_019720170.1:33386-61715 GCF_002891405.2 Cryptotermes secundus
GTAGACCTGTGATTTCCCCAAAGCATCATCATTAAAGGCTTGCCGAAGCATCCCAACAGTCTCGGCTGCAGTTTTCCCTAACAGAAAGCAAAATTTCATGCACACTCTTTGTTCCTTCTGGTCGGCCATCTCACCAATCGCCAAAGGGTTGAAACAGGAACGCACACAACAGAGCACCACAGACAAACCACTTAACTCAGACTGACACCAGTTCACTAACAGTCGCGGGAGACCCCCAGCTAACACCACCTAGCAGCACAACTCGTAATTACAAAGCATGCGCGCGCAACAGGTCGGTTCCGGTTATTTTTGGGTCCCCCTTTGTATATGGTGCAATCCAAAAGTTCCCGAAATATATTAATAAAAACTATTACATCTTACCTAGATCTTATTCTGCACCATCACCTTCAAAGTAGTTGCCTTGGGAGCGCATACACCGATCCCAGCATTTCTGCCACTTTCCAAATGCATCTTGGAAGTCTTTCTTTGTTAGGGTGTTTAGTACCATCTGCATTTCTGCTTGAATTTCCTCAACTGTATCAAATCTTCGCCCCTTCAACTTGATTTTCATCTTGGGGAAGAGAAAGAAGTCGCATGGAGCTAAGTCTGGTGAGGAGAGTGGGTGGGGAACAACTACCATCTTGTTTTTAGCCAAAAATTTCTGCACAATGTAAGCCGTATGCGGTCGTGCGTTGTCATGGTGGAGTACTCAGTCGCCACTTCTCTGGACGTTTTTTCCTCATGTTCTCCCTCAAACGCCTTAGAACATTGTGATAGAACTCTTTATTGACTGTCTGACCAGGAGGGACGAACTCCTTATGAACAATCCTGTCAATATAAAAAAAAAACAGATCAACATGGACTTAATGTTGCTCTTGACTTGTCGAGCTTTTTTTGGCAGAGGTGAAGAAGGGCTCTTCCATTGCGACAATTGCCACTTGCTTTCAGGGTCGTAGCCATAAACCCAACTTTCGTCACCAGTGACAACCTTCGAAAGAAAGTTTGGATCCTCTTGAAGCTGTTGCTGAAGTTCCCTGCAGACTTCCAAGCGATGCTGCTTCTGTTCAATTTGCAGCAGTCGTGGCACAGACTTCGCCGCAATCCTCCTCATGTTCAGTTCCTCTGACAAAATTCGTTGACATGTATCATAACTTAGTCCCAAGGTGTTACAGAGGTCTTGGATGGTCAGTCTACGATCTTGCAGAATCAGATCCTTAACTTTCGCGACATTTTCTGGTGTTTTGCCTGTTGACGGCCGTCCTGAACGATCGTCATCATCAGTCAATGTTCGGCCATTTTTAAAACGCTTATACCAGTTGTAAGTTTGTGTCTGGCCTAAACTGTTTTCACCAAAGCTTGCTTCAACATTTGGTGTGTTTCTGCAGCGGTTTTCCCAAGTTTGAAACAAAACTTTATACAGACATGCTGCTCTCTCAGGTCAGCCATCGCAAAACCACAAACTCACAGAAACACAACAATGGAAATATGTTCACCAACAATAAACCCAACCACTCAACTTGATGCCGCTTGCCACACTGATTCAAGAAGGATGTGTGAGGAGACACCTAGTGGTATTTCGATGTACTCATAATCATTCATGCGCAAAATTCAAATTTCGGAAACTTTTGGATTGCCCCATGTGCATACCAAGTTTCATAAAGATGGGTTCATTCAAACATTGTTAGTGGGGGACCCTTGCTGTTGCATGTTAGTAGACATGGACTTTGGATTGGTAATTGGATTTATTGGACACCTATAACTTGTAACTACAGGAAACTATATTGGTTTCATGGATTTATGCACTCTGCAAATCACTGCAACGCGGCATAAATAAGATCTTTTATGTCTACATCAGTTGTTGCCTGGTAATGACCCCTATCAGTGTCCATCCCTCAGCTCCTGTACTCATGTCCTTACCAGCTGGCAATTGTCTCAAACTCCTCATGGCCGCAACTAACAAAAGCAAAGTGATCTCATAAGCCTACTTTAATTTTTTAAAACTAAGGAGGGTAGGCTAAAAATGACAGTGTGGACTTGATTAAACTGGCTGAGTATTGTATGATGAACATTGCAATGAATCCTCAGGTTCCATAAAATCAGGGAATTCCTTGAAGAGTTGTACTGTCTGGGATATAATGCCAGGTAGTCTGCTGAAAGTCAGCCAACATTTTGGAGAAGTATGTTGCCTGCATTGTAAGGGTTGAAGAGTAAGCCAAACAAAAAACACCAGCATTAAAATGGAGGTGGTATGTTCCTCCAAAATGTCAGTTGACTTTCAATGGAGTATACAGTGTTATACATACTAACATCAAGGGACAGCACCAAAAATCAAAATGTGCAGTGCTTATGGATTACAGTAAGTACAGAATTGGTGTTGACAAGTGTGATGAAATGTTGGCATATTACTCAGTCCAGAGGAAATCAATAAAGTGAGGGAAGGAAGTTTTCTTCAATCTGCATATGGTAAATGCTCACATACTACACAGTAAGAAGAGATGAAGGGAAAAATCATCCCACTAGTTCTGATCTATGAGATGTTTGCTGAAGGCCTCTTCGGTGGTGTAGAGCAGGAGTGGACCAGGAGTACTTCTGCAGACACACTTACAGATATTTTCTATACTGAATTCCAGCAACACAGATGTAAGACAGTCTCTGTGAACCTGCAAGAGCATACATGGACATTGGTAGCCAATGAACAGGAAAAGCTACAAAGAAGCTTATAACAGCGCACTGGCAGAAGTATGATGTGTGAATCTGTTTGAAAATTACCACTTGAAAATAAATTATTGGGAGTTATTTGACTGTTTAAGTGTAAGTCATTTTATCTTCATTTGTGGACAATTTTTCTGCTGTACCAGCCTCCAGATTGACAACCATGGCATCTCCTAACAACCAATAAAGAGGATATCTTTCAACAAGGCACTTGAGGAAAGGTTATATACTTTTGTATGTTCAAATTTAAAATATTTATATAAAAATTACAGAAGTTACAATTTTTTTTAACATAACTTAAAATATTTTGGTGCATGAGGTTTAAATATTTAAATACCCCAAGATTGAAAGTGTGAAGTGTTACAGTTTTCTATTGGTTTGTGACAATGGTTGATTCATTATACAGATCTTAACGTTGGGTGATCCAGTGATTGAGATTTGCTCTGACAGGCCCAACTGGGTATGATTCTTTCCCCCCTTATACCTTATGATGGAAACAGATACAGTTTCTGAAATGTGCATATCAAATAAACCCAACACAACAGATACACCAAAAGGGTTGGTATAGCAGTAACTCTGTAGAGTCGTATTTGGTTTGAATCTCTGCTGGGACACTGATTATCATGATAGGGTTTTCCTCAGTCCCTTCGTGAAGATGCTTACATTCGACACTGTATACTGTAGATACTGAGAGCATTGTAAAATATCTTCTACCCAACCCAAACTATTGGTTATGTCCAGCATAATATTCATATAACGGGAGATGTTCTCTTTGTTTACAGAATCAACCCAATGAAATTACAGTCTCCTCTACGGAAAATGGAGGCATTTTTGGCGAGAGATCCCAGTTTAAAAGAATCAGCTCAACGTGCATTTGTCTCTTACGTGAAATCTATATTTCTTATGAAAAACAAGAAAATATTCAACATACATGCCCTGGACACTGAGTTGTATTCCAGGTAAGAACTGAAATAAAGTTGTGGGGCAGAAGCTAACCAGTTTGTTCCTGTATATACATATTTCACTGCCAGTTCACAAGGAGAACCTGTGGTGAGAGGTCTTATTTGTTTCACCACTTTGTTGGTGTACACTATAAAAATTAATTGTAGATTTCCATTTTTTCAGATCTTTAGGGTTGGCAGTACCACCAAGAATCAGGTTTCTTCAGAGAGCTCAGAAACAGCGAGGACAGCAGATAACAAAACCTGAGAACTTGGGAAAGGATTCAGATTTGTGGGTTTTACCTAGTTCAGATGCACTGAATTCTCAGAAATTTAGGAACACCAGTAGCAGTGAAAGCTCAGATGAAGAAAGCAATCAGAAGCAAGGCACTAGATTGACACAGCAGTCCCTGGCCTTTGGGAATGGTGAGAATGGGTTTGCATTGTCTGTCATATTCCAGATTTTAAGACACTCTGATGAATGCAAAATGAAGTTCCTAATTATGTAATCCAAACAGTTGTTTGAAAGCTCAGACAGTTTGGATTACTACATAATTAGGAACTTCATAATCGAAATTGTTCACTGGGTTGTGAATTCAGGGGGATTGAAATGGGTTTGATATGTGGCTTGTATGGGGAAGACAAGGAATGTATACATAATTTTTGAAGAGAAACCACATTTGGAACAAAGAATGATTTATGTGGCATTTACTATCCCATCCCCTCTTGAATATTTCTGTCTGAAACCCGGTCATAAGCCCACAAGAAAATATTTTGTGAGGAAAAATGTGTACACAAGAGCCAACATTTTGCATTACAAGCATACCAAAGCATGGTGTGTTCTCAGGTTGTGGATGGAAGAGAAAGCCTGCAGATATGGAGGGTAGCTGCAAATATACTGAATAAGCAGTCATGAAGAGCCAACAAGGGGTGATCCTCCAGCTTGGGGGTTGGGCTTGGGGCCGACTCACCATAAAAAATAAGCTTGTTATAAAATGTAACATAGGGCCTTAGACTTGGATAGGTTCTTTGGATAAATGAACTCAGATAAGGAAAATGGACATGAGATTTGGTACATGAAATGTAAGCAGTCTGTATAGGGCAGGTTTGCTCATGACAGTTGTGAAGGAAATATCAAAACATACGTTACATGGAGTGAGGGTACAGGAAGTCAGATGGAACAGAGGGGGCACCAAACCAGCATGCAAATACACATTTTTCTATGGAAAGGGGAATCAGAATCATGGATTAGGCACAGGTTTCTTTGTATATAAGAGAATCATATCAGCAGTTAAAAGAGGGTGCAGTTTGTTAGTGACAGGATGTCATACATAATACTAAGAGGTCACTCGTGTGATGTCATTGTTCTGAATGTTCATGCCCCAACCGAGGATAAAATTGAGGATATGGAGGGCAGCTTCTCTTAGGAACTAGAACATTTATTCGATAAATTCCCTGAATACCGTGTGAAAATCTTGCCAAAGTAGGTAGAAGAACCAACTATAGGGAATGAGAGTTTACACAAAATTATTAATGATAATGGTGTTAGAGTAGTAAACTTTGCCACATTCAAAAATCTGTTTTTGAAAAGTAAGATGTTCACAAATTTAATTGGACATCTCATGGAAAGACACACATCAAATTGACCATGTTTTGGTAGATGACATTCAAATGTGCTTAGTGTCCAATCTTTCAGGGGAGCAGAGTGTGATACTCATCACTGGAGATAGTCAAAGTTAGGGAGAGACTGGCAGTGAGTAAACAAACAAACACACAGATTTCATATGGAGACGTTCACTTTCAATAAACTAAATGAGGTAGGGGGGTATTAGGTTGAAATCTGAAATAGGATCATAGCTTTTGAAAACTTAGTTGATGATGTGGATATTAATAGAGCCTGGGAAACTGTTAAGAGATAATATACAAATTTCAGCCAAAGAGAAGACACACCACCCACTATGGACATTATTTCAAGCAGTGGCTTGAAATGGGTCAGCACTCAGTTCTCTGCTAGTTTTGTGTCAGTAATGTTATGTCTTTTAGAAGGAATATGGTGAGTTCAGGCAAACTTATTTGCCAGAGAGGACACAGTTCATAGCAGAGAGGGATAAACTGTTTGCAGCTTAATAGTGATTTATTGTGACCAGGACACAAAAAGATAAGGAATTGTAAGAGCTGATTCAGGTGAAAACTTTGAAAATGGTGTTTGGGTCACTGGTAATGGCATGTTCTTAGTACTTAGCAATGTTTCAAAGTTATCAGTAGAAGATCATGTTTTCAGCACAGCATTTACCAAGACAGTGGCTTCAAGGCTGAATAATGTTAAGGTGAATCTTAGGGAAGTAGCTTTTGAGAGTGAGAAGTGAACAGAACTGGCTTAGGATTGTTTCCAGTGATAGTTGTCATACTGGAAACCTTTGTTTAAACATAGTTGGAATTGGTCTATTGTAATATTTGCTTTTGATGAATATCAATTTTCATAAAATTTCTCAAGAATCATATACACCAAAATCATCAATATATGTAAGTCTTACATCAAACATTTCAATATGCTATAGTATATATTTAATAAATTAAATAACATAATTCTGTGCATGGTAATATCTATACTGTTCATTAGCTTTGCTGGTACTCTACTTGTATCTTTTAACAATTAAGAAATGTATGCAGAGCATAATTCTGGCACATTCACCATTATTTCCTTTAAATCTTTTTTGTTACAAGATGACACAACATAAAAATCTCTTTTATTTAATGATCTCTAAAACCATAAAACTTACAGAAGAATTGGACTGGGCATGAAAGATGTTTTGTTTTTCTTTACTACTTTTGTTTAAAACATTTTCACTGTGATATTTAGTGAGCAAAATTGCACATACATCTTCACATAACCAAAACTGAGGCATGACTCAAATTCTAGTAAAACTCTCCAATATCAAATTTCATGAAGATCTATTCAGTGGTTTTCAAGGTTTTACATGATGGCAGACTGACAGACAGGCCTGACAAAGCTGCTAGACATATTTTTGCAGCTTTTCATTGCAAACACAAAAGCTGAACATCAACACTATGTAAAGAATGCATTTGAAAACTGTGCAGCCAAATTGAAGTTTGTTTGGATATGTTTATGAGATGCTTGTACTAAGCATCATCTAGATTAAACCATGGCAGATACAGCCTGCCTAACTAGCAGTAGCACAGTTCATTGGTGGGGGAAGGATTAAGAATAAGTTTCCAGTGATTTTTGCCTTGTCTTGTGCTAACTTCAAATTTTAAATTTCCAGATGACAGTGACAGTGAACTGGATGTACTGAAGGTAAAACGTAGAGACCATGAGTTGGAAATGGAAATTCCATCACCAGAGGAAAATTTCCATCAGAATGCAAAAAAGAAAGTTCTTACAAAAGTGGCTATGGCAAAAAAAATTCTCAAGAAGAAGATTATAGCTAACAAAAAGACATTATTCAATGATGAAGGACAGGTGTGTACTCAGAAATATCTCTATTGTTATTGTGACTGATTCAATACCTCCTGCTGTACAGTTTCACAAGAATTTTTATTGCAGGCTGTGTTGGACCATGCAAAGGAAAAAGTTTCAGATCTTGCCAGAGAATATGAATCACAGATTAGAGGTGGAATTGACATTGAAGAAGCAAAGCAAGTGCTGAGGGAAGAAGACAAGTATGACAAGCAACGTTTCAGAGACAAGATCAAAGCTAAACACAGGTAACATAGTGGTTGATGTCTCCAACTGTGGTCAGTTCAGTCTGCTTGAGCTTTGGTGAAAGAGTTCATTTCAGAGTAGGGGGCATGTGACAGACTCCACTTAGGTACACAGGTACAGTGATGACCAGCAGAAGGAAACCACTTTACGAACTGGGCTATCATAGCTCAAATTTGAACAATAAATATTACCAAATATTACTTCATCATCATCTAGGAAAATTTCCATTTTATACAGATTGATGGATGATGAGTCTTGAATCCCCCCTAATAATTTTTCCTTGTATTCTGTTCTAAAACTTTTATTTCCAATTCAGTCCTATCTTGTTTTACCCTCAATACTTCTAAAAAAATGTTACATCCATTGCTAAGATTTTCCTTTTGATTCTCTTTGTAAGGGCACATGTTGGAATGTCATGTCATATATGTATAGTTTAATATATCCAAGTACGTTCTAAAGGGTTTTGATGATGGTGCATAAAACTCAGAATTACTGGGTTTAGTTATACTGACAGGTTATCCAGTGATTGATGTTAGCTCTTTCTAAGGGACCCAACAGACTTTTATTTTGCACTGTATGTAACCAGTGTACCAAATATTTAAAACCATTATTTACTACTATTTTCAGCATGGTATGTTCTCTTTTTTCAGGGAAGAAAAAGTGAAGTTAAAAAAGGCAAGACATGAACAGAAAAAGCAAGAAAAGTCTGAATCTGAGGAGGACTTTGACAATGAAGAGGATGCTGAGGAGGGTCACCTGGACTTATCCTGGCTACCGGATCCTGACAAAGTGTATCCCTTAAGGGATATGGGTGCTGAAGA
The DNA here is from genome assembly GCF_002891405.2 of Cryptotermes secundus. Taxonomy (NCBI): domain Eukaryota; kingdom Metazoa; phylum Arthropoda; class Insecta; order Blattodea; family Kalotermitidae; genus Cryptotermes; species Cryptotermes secundus. The sequence goes on from NW_019720170.1 coordinate 41,585, forward strand.
CTCTGATAGGAATGAACTGTCTCATGCTGGAAGAGGCAGTGATGGCGATGGTGATGATTATGACAGTGATGATGATGATGATGGTGATGGTGACAGCTGCTTAGAGGAGGAAGATAAGAATCACATGTAAGAAATGAGCTATAGAAAAGTTCCCATTTAAGAATTCTTTAAGGAATGCTAAATTTGAATATTAAACTGAGGATAATCTTAAATTCACTTTTTGTCACAATTTCAACATTTTAATGACGACCAGTGCAGTTCTGTGTCCAGCATACATGCTTACAATATTGTATTTTGATGTATGTCCAGCTCATATATGTAGGTAAGTCAATAAGCAGGTTACAAATGGATATATATATATATATAATAAGAGTACTGGTTTGAAAAATGATTTTATTTCTCAACATAATCTCCCTGTACACTGAGGCACTTGTCCCATCGTTTCACAAGCCCCTGAAAACCAGCAGCATAAAATTCTTTGGGCTGCTGTCGTAACCATGTGGCGACTTCCCTTTCTACAGCTTCATCGTTGGGAAAATGTTCAGCCGAAAGATGATGTTTAAGAGGGCCGAACAAATGGAAGTCGCTTCAAGAAAGACTCATCACCTGTGACCATTCGGGCTAGCATATCGTGTCCATCATGGTAGTGACTGAGATGCTGTAATGCCAGACCCATTCTTTGCATTTTGTGTTGTGGGGTCAGCATGCGCGGCACCCTTCATGCACAGACTTTGTAGAAACCTAACCTATCATGCGACTTCCATTTGTTCGGTCATCTTAAACATCATCTTTCAGCTGAACATTATGTTTAAGATGGCCGAACAAATGGAAGTCGCATGATAGGTTAGGTTTCTACAAAGTCTGTGCGTGATGGGTACCGCGCATGCTGACCCCACAACACAAAATGCAAAGAATGGGTCTGGCATTACAGCATCTCAATCACTACCATGATGAAGGACACGATATGCTAGCCTGAATGGTCACAGGTGATGAGTCTTGCTTGAAGCAACTTCCATTTGTTTGGCCCTCTTAAACATCATCTTTCGGCTGAACGTTTTCCTGATGAAGCTGTAGAAAGGGAAGTCACCACCTGGTTCTGAGAGCAGCCCAAAGATTTGTATGCTGCTGGTTTTCAGGGGCTTGTGAGACGATGGGACAAGTGCCTCAATGTACAGGGAGATTGTGTTGAGAAATTGTTTAAGTTCCATATCCATTTGTAACTTACTTATTGACTTACCCACATATATTCTGCTTGGTTTATGAATGAACCTGTTGACTGTTGCTAGTTACAGATTTTTTTATATAGAAGGCATGTAAGCACAGAATTACTGAAATGATTAATTAGAGCATATGCATGTCTATATTGTCGCATGTTGCACATGTAACGTGAGAAATCAATTCATGCAGGTCTCGGATTTAGCGGATCAGTTTATTGGACACTTGCTTTTACACACATAAGTACAATTATGATTACTTATAACATCTGCAGAAACTTCTTCTTCCCTGTTATAATGACTTGCACCGCTCTCCTTGGTCAAGTGTCTTTCCCTTGTTGAAGAACTCTTCCTGCTAGAGTCAGATACAAACTAACTGTTAAAACTGTCTGGTCCCTTTGAAGCTGGACTGTTATAACCTGGTTTTGGATGGAATATAGCGCACCATGTAAGAGCCTTTGGTCTCAGCTGCTGTCATGCAACAAACCATCTGTTGTTCTTTCATCTCCGGGGAAACACGTTTGTTGCTTAAGGTATTCCTAGGCAATGGCCTACTGTTATTGCGTTTCCATAAAAGTATACCTTCTGGATTCCCAGCACGCGACAATATATATATATACCAGTTATAATAATAAGTGGACTTACTATACTTTTCATGGTCATCTTCAGGTTGCCAATACAGTTATTTAAAATTTGTAATTATACATTTTAACTGAGTCATATATATACAGAGTGATTCAGAAAGATGGACACAATTTCAATTGACTATATTTCCTGAACTGTATGTTGCATTTGAATTCTGTAAAGTACATTTGAAAGAGGATGTTACAAAGTTTCTAGTACTACTGCTAGTGCCCTCCATCACTGCGTCCCGGGCCAATCGCATGTATCGAAGGAGAACATGGAGTGCATTCGCGTGAACTTTGAGCGCAGCCCAATGAAGTCAACCCGTAGTGCTAGTAGAGAACTTGGACTATCGCAAACAACTGTGTGGCGTGTACCACCTCTTCCCACAAATTTGAATGACCTAAGAAACTGTATCACAGCTGCGGTGAACTCAGTGACGCAAGATATTTGTCATCGAGTGTAGGATGAATTCAGCTACCGTCTATTTGTTATCCATGCAGCCAGAGGGGGGGGGGCACATTGAACATCTATAAACTTCCATGTATGTATAATCAAGTGTAATTTACAGAATTCAAATGCAACATATAATTCAGGAAATATAGCCAATTGAAATTGTGTCCATCTTTCTGAATCACCCTGTATATATAATGAACTGGAAACAAAAATGTATCTTATGTACATACTATTATGATATGGCCCATAAATGTAAAATAATATTTTGAACTGTTAAAACATTAGAAGTGTCTAGAAGATCCAATTGACCAGTATTCATGAAATTTACTGTCAACAATATGTCACTGGTGGGCACCCCAAGCTGATGCATTTTGATATACTACAGTCAGTAATAAAAATGTAGAGGCAGAATCCATACTTAACTGATAATTTCTTCCTGGTATGAAATATCATGAATCAGGCTCTGTAGCATATTTACTGGTACAACTGCAAGCAATAATATCTTCTAACTGGAGGACGATACAGTGGCATGACCATGTTTACACACAGGCTGAGCACATGAACCCATGAGCTAAATTCTTTTGAACTACAAATTTACATTACCTATTAAGAACACAAGATTTGTGCAGCACAAAAGTAGAAAGATATACTGCCAGTTTCACATTCATTCATTCATTCATCAGTAATCTGTCAAGACGACAGGTCCACAGTCTCTTCCAAAACAGTTCCTCCACTTAATGCGATCTAGAGCTTTCTCCTTCAAATGAGAATGAACATTCATATGACAAATCATTTAGTTTGATGCTCACCCAAGAGCTGTGCCATATGCAAATATAAATTAACTTTTCATTTTATCATATATTCATGTACTTAACAATGGGACATTTTAATATTTAAAATAAATACCGCACAAATGAGATGTAGCTTTTTGTAGAGACCGACTTAGCTGCTTACATGATTTATGCTCTATACATTATGGTGTAGTATTGTTATAACTGCAACTTGTTTCTACCATAGGTTCCAGCCGTCAAAGAGAAAAAGATTTCGAGAAGATGAGCCATTGGATACTGGCCTTTCATTACAGGAAGACGAAGACCTGGCAGTGCACCTTCTACGAAACGCAAGATAAAGTTCATGAGTTGAAAAGTTGTAGTTATGCAGGAAGTATGTGTGTTGTTCCATCAATAAATGAGCCAACTGTTCATTCCCTTGTTACTGTTCTAAGAATTTACTGTATCCTACAATTAATATAAAATGTGTCAGGGAAATGCATCTACCAGAGGAAGCCTTCACATACACCCTGAAGGAAGATTAGTTACATTTAAACAGCAGAGAGTTGAGCTCATTGCAGGGTTACTTTGCTGTCCATCCTCATCCTACAGTTGAGGGCAGAGGGAATTATTCCTGTGGGAGTCTCTTCCTTCACACTTACCAGGTTGGGTTCAAAACATCAGAAGGCCATAACTGGAAGGATTTGAAGGAATAATTTTCTATTTAATGACCACAGATGCTAATGCACAAACCTGCTTTTAGTCAGGAAGAAAAGTGGGTAGACACAACAGGTAGTCAAAATAGGAAACTGAGTATCCGTTTGAAGTGTACATATAAATCAACTTGAAAGGAGGGAAGCATTTCCCAAAGATCACTGATTCTTAAGTGATGTAGCAACAGTCCTTACTATTCAATAAGATGGAAAGATGATCATTCACAATGAATACATTAAGAATTTTAAAGGTGGTGGTCCATTTCAAGGTACAGTACTAGTATTTGCTTGGAGAGTGAGGAAAACTATGAAAAACCTGTCAGAATAGCTAGTAACCCAGCCGAGAATTGATCTCAATATCTTTCAAGTACAAACCTAGATCATTACTATCACAGTAACTTGCTCTGTACTTCCCACATGTCCCTTTTTTAAGACCCTGCCAAAGGACAGCATGACAGTCTGGTTGGTATTATTCAGTCCTCTAATGCATATTATTCATGTGCGCAACAAATAAGTCATGTTTCAGAGAAATGCAGTCTTACCCAATCAATTAAACCATATTTTAACAAATAATAAACACAGTAATCCTATGAACATGAAATGGAGTGCAGCTGCCACTAGTTCAGGTTATATGATGACTGAAAAATGAACTGGAAAACGTGGGAGGAAGTTGACTTTGAGTTAGTCCATGATTTGCCTGAAAGGACTCACAAAAAGCATTAAAAATTAGGACCATGAATCCATTGGGGTTTTATGATAAAAGCAATCAATGTAGAATAAGGTGTATTTTGTATTGACAATCTCAGTAGCCCTTGTGTGAATACATCAGTTTATATATAAACCATTGCATATCACATGATACAATGTATTGTAACAACATTATTAGTTAAGACTCCAGGAAGAAGTCCACATAACTTTCCTCTGAAGTTTGTGACTGCAGTAAATGCTTCAGTGCAAGACTACTGCAGTTTTCAATGTGAAGCTCAAAAGACTGATTCTGTGGCATTGATTTGTCATGCCCAGGGTACTGATGGTTTTCATGGAGAAAGCGTTTATAAGAGGAAGCCACATCCTGATCCCCTGAGGACAGAAAAATTAATTTAATATTTATTCATAAATTATAACAGTGAATAACAACTGGCTTTATTCCTCACATGAGATAAAGTACCCTGAAATCTTAAATATTTATCAAATTTAACCATCACCCTACTGCCTTCCTGTCATTATATTGTCACATACGAGTATACATGGTGTGCCCAGGATCCGTTAGGACTCGTTTTTTTAAATTTTGCCCTGCAATGCCGTCTGTTGGCAAGTTGTGGCATTAAGATTCTTGAAGTTTCAGCTGTGGCTGCCTATAATTTCAAAGCGCAAGCATCACTGCATCACGTGTTCTGACCTTGAATGTAACAGTACTGTTCTGACGCTCGTCGGAAAATGGCGGTTGAACAGAGCCAACATCAAATTTTGTTTGAAGTTAGGCAAAACAGCTGGAGAAGTGTACAAAATGATGAAAAGTGTGTACAGCAGTGACTGTTTGAGTCGCCCAAACATTTTTCGATGGTATGCTCTATTTCGTGACGGCAGGGAGGACATTGAAGATGCTCCACTTGCATCAAAGCCGAGAACAAGTCACACTGAAGAAAATGTGAAAAAAGTTACCGAAATCCTTGCATCAGACATATCTGTTTCTGCAAGACTCATCAAGGAGCTTTTGGGAATACCAAAACATACTGTGCATAAAATTTTGACAGAGGATTTTTGGCAAATGGAAGGTCTGTGCGTAGTTTGTACTGCACGCGCTGTCAGGCGATGAAAAACATGCCAGAGTGGAATACTGCAAAGACATGTTATGGTCGATCCAAAGTGATATAAAATTTACAAAATTGATTATTACTGGTGATGAGACGTGGTGTTTTCAATATGAGCCTCTCATAAAGCGGCAGAGTGCAGCGTTGTTGAACCCAAAGAAGCCGAAACCAAAGAAAGTGCATGCAAAAGAGTCGAGTAAAGACACTGCTAACCATTTTCTTCGATTCCAAAGGAATCATTCGCAATGAATTTCTGCCAGAAGATCAAACAGTGAATTCTGATTATTTTCTTGGCGTCAGTCATTTGTGGGCAAGAATTCTTCGAATTCAACCTGAATATCAAGAGCAAGGTTCCTGGTTGCTCTTCCACGACAATGCCCCACCCCACAAATCGAAAATTGTGCATGATATTTTGGCCAGAAAATGGATCACAGTCCTTTATCATCATCCATATTTGCCAGATTTGGCTCCAGCAGATTTCTGGTTGTTCCCAAAAGTTAAGTTGGCGATGAAAGGATCACGACACCATCCAGGACATCCAAAGGGAATGTACCGCAGTTTTAAATGTGATTCGACAAAAGGAGTACAGTGACTGTTTTCAAAAACTTTTCAATTGATTCCAGCTATATTGATTCAGAAGGAGACTATTTTTAATAAAAAGAGTGAAATTTTGAAAATAATTCACATCTTGTATTTTTAATGAACACAGTCCTAACAGAACCTGGACACACTGTGTATGTGTGTGACTACAGACAGGGTTTGGATTGGTGACTTAATTTACTGGACACTTACACACATGACATAGAAATACAAGCAATTACAGTGCCATCGCTAATCTCCACAATTCTCATTATCACCACAGCACCTGCTAAGCCTCAGTCTTTTAGTCTTCCCTAATTGTTGCTTGGTAACAGCACTCAACGATGGAGATGTTTCAGCTTCTGGGCTCACGCCATTACCTACTGGCTATTAATACCCACAACTGAACTCACTGCTCCAGCTGTCGTGATTACAACATCTCAGTATGCACCACATAAAAAACACCATTCTTCTTTATTGTTGATTCATGTCTGTTGCTGAGGCAACGTATTTACTGATCCATTGCCCAGAAACAGTCGCTGCTTACAGAGCTGCTGCTTATCAGTGTGTCTATACATCACAATATTTCCATGTTAATGTATACTTGGTAGATCACTTGCTGAAAAGCTGTGAATAATTTCAAATATTGAGAAAGACCACGGGAAAGTCTAGAACTGATCTAAAATTCATAATGAATAGAAAGGCTAATAATGCTATGTGAGATATTCCATACATAGCATGCAGTAAGCTTTTCAGTTTGTATAGATTGAGCCCAATTACCTCAGTGTTGTTTCTCTTCTCACTTTAAATTCACTGTCCTCCAGAGAAACCTTAGATGGTGATTTCACTTTAGCATCAAGTACTGTATAAAAGCATGTCCATATACCACGCCAACTTCATATGCATTCTTTGCCAAATGTGCATAAGACACAATAGGAAGGACATGTATCATTTCCAAAGGTCTGTTTTTATTCAATTCTGACATACCACATGAAGTAAAAGTGATATGCTTCAATCACTGATTTAATTGGACAGGTTTGGCTGGGAATAGTGTGTTAAAATGAAGATCTCAGGTTCCCAATGTTGGTACAAATCTACCGAATTACAGGGCATCATATCCTTGTCAACACACTCAATGTGTTCAACTCTACACTGAAACCTGCATTTTCTCAGAAACAAATGAAATCCCACTGACCTTGGTGCAATTGAATATGAAAAACATTTTTGAACTTCAGAAGGTTTTAAAATTGCACTGTAACTGCAACAGAATGAATAAGGCTAATAAGAGAATTTCATTATCAGTCATTATAAATTTCTTAATACTGTCACATATCAGTGACTAGATATGAAGTTTGGATTGGTAACTGGATGTACTAAACACTTGTAACTACAAATGATTATAATCCTGTCACTAATCTGCACACTTTACAAATCACTACTGCAAACATTAAGGCTTCTACATCTTCACTAGCTGTTGCTAGGCAGCAGCTCTCAAGAATGGGTATTCCTCTACTTCTGTGCTCACATCCTTGCTGACAACTGGCTCACAACTAACTCATGACAGCAACTCACTCTGGCTTGTTCCATTGGTCCTCACTGTATAGCCTTGGGATGGGCTGCATAGAAAACACCACTTCAATAGCTCAAGTAGGACTATTGCCTAGTGACGGCCCACATGTTTGTTGATGCAGCCACTGCCTAGCAACAGACGACCTATTAAACTATTCTGTCTTCACGATACTTTCACCCCCATGAGTGCCTGGTTATCTATAGATGCCGAGACTGAATCACTGTAGAAGAGTTGGATCATTTATGGCTACACTTTAAGAGGGTCAAAAATCCTCTTTCTTCTTCAGTCACTAGATGACATGTCACTAAGTTATGCAGTTTCTTTGATGTATGTAGATTGTTTCCTATTTACTTCTTTACTGTGAAATACAGATAACTCCTAGTATACTGCTAACCAAGCTGCAGAGGAGATGGGACAGAAAGTATTAATGTCGCAAAAATATAAAAGCCTTGTATAAAACAGGCATTTTCCGTATTTTTATCTTAATAAGGAATTTCTAGCCAGCTGCATCTTCACTTTTGCAATTTTCTGCACCAACTGCATTTGCAGGTTTTTTTTACAAGCTACCATCACAGGAGCACAACAAGCAGTGAAGGGGTCACCTGGCCTGCACACACCTCTTGAAACATTGGAACACCATCCTTCTATGAAGAAAGCAGTCTTCTGCGATTTGGCACCGTGTATATGTGGTGTTAACCGACATTTTGGAGGAATGTATCGCCTCCATCTTCATGGTAGAAGGAAAAATATAAGAAATCCACAAGCGAAGAGACTGTGAGAATCGGTAAAAGCAGCCTCAAATCTACCATCCTTCTAGACTGCTCTAGAGGTGCAGAGGACTTCATCACTCATATCTCAAAGTTGTAATGTGTATGAAGCTGTATCTGCCAAGCTTTGGAATGACAGTCTTAGCCTGACAAGGAATGGTCTGATCTGACATTTTGAAACCAGCCCAGATTTTTTTTTTTCACTCCAAAAGTACACACAACAAAATCCACTGTAAAAATTTTAGCTGCTAATACGCACTGCAAGTATTTTTTAAAAATTGCCGAAGTTACTCATTTTTTCTGTACACAGAACCGCTTGTACCAGAGGTTTGTACAACCCCAGCCTAGGCTGAGTCAGCTGTGTTGCGTGTTGAATACTGCTCTGCTAGGGTGGATATTTCTCAAAGGGTTTGCAGGCTACAATATTGGCCATGTTCAGCAATTTTTAAAAAATACTTGCAGTGCATATTAGCAGCTAAAATTTTGACAGTGGATTTTGTTGTGTGTACTCTTGCAGAGAAAAAAAATCAGGGCAGGTTTTGACATGTTTGATCAGACCATTCCCTTGTGAGTCCAGCTGAGGGCAAGATAGTGACAACATGAGGACAGCATAGTGCAAATGTGCAACCAATGTAGACAGAAGCAGACATAAAATAGTGGATGCTGTGAATCATGAGTTCAGTGCAGGCAGACAGAAGATGGAAAAAAGAGGGTGATGCAGTCACATTATGACATAATAATGAGTGTACAAAGAACTGACATCCAGATCATAAGTGATTTTCTGGGAGCTCTGCTTGCTACCTGCTTAATGCTGGATTCTTGCTTGACCTTATCCTTTGAACATGAAGGATATGTTCCTCTGAAACGTCAATTGATTTTCAATGGACTACACAGTGTTATGCTGTGAGAACCTCAGAGCCTACAAAGATCATGACAGTTGCTCCAAATAATATCACACTACTCACAGCATGTAGTCCATAAAGGTACTGGTGAACCATACACTGCATGCCTCCCTTCCCTGGAGGCACAAAGTGAGTACTAAATGTCTGAACAGAGAATTTACACAATCTGGAGGTGGAAGTGCTTAGCATGCATGCACAGAGCCATTCTAATCTATGACTGAAAAACATCAGCCAGTTCTTCAAAATGTTACAAGCTGGAGTAGAAGGATCATATTCAACATGACTCCATGGTCTAATCCCCTCAGAATTTCAGGCAGTGAAAAAGTCTTATCACATATCTGAGCTCTTCAGATGAGTAGTCTGTTTCATTGTGCATTCTGTGCATGTGACTGACAGATGGGATTTTTTTTGTTATTGTGCTGTATCCTAATTATGATAATGAAAAGGAAGTACTTAGACTTAAATAAAAACCCTGAACTTTTCACCTTTGTGAAGTTGGTGACTTGTCAGAAAGTGAAATAGGAATATAGGTATGGATTGACATTTTCAGCATTGCTCACTATTTCGAAGACGGGCACAAAACAGGATAGGCTAGGATAGGCTGTTCCGTTACAGAAATCTGACATGAAAAGAAATGTGAAATGCAAAAAATGAAGATTTGGAATCCTGCCAGAAAAGACTGGATGCCAATGGACTGAATGGACCTATGATCTAGACAGTAGATATGTCTGTTTCTGCCTTCCCCCCCCCCCTTATCTATCCTCCCTAACCCTGCTTCTGCACCCCACAAATGTCAAGATTAGAGTCTGGCACAGTAGTGAGCAATATGTCACTCTGAAACATCAGTTGTCTTTCAATGGACTACATGGTGTTATATCCCAGATAATGGAATTCTTCATAACCATTGCTGTGAAAACCACAAATACTACACCCAAGAATTAATTTTTTTATTTGAAAGTCCAGTTCTATTTGATCCCTAAATTTCAGACTGACTAGCAGCTTGCTAACTTATCAACCAACAACTTTGGCAATAAAATCTGAAGGTTCAATACTGCTGAAGCCCACTACTGGACATAGTTCTGAGACAGTTCTGTACATCTCTGTTTCTCACAACCTCTTTCACCAAGTTCTAGCTTCTCATGTTTTCAGTCCTTCAGCTGGCCATTTTCCAAGTAATTTCACCACAAAAAATATGTGTATATTTTCTATATCTCTTATACAAGGTACATGTCAAGTGCATCAGCCATATAGAAATGAATCCTTTTTGTCACATCCTCTCTGAATTATACAAGACTCGACTTACACATACTCAACTTTATATAAAACCCTCCAAAAATAGACTTAAATTGCACACAGAAATTTGTATTGGTGGATAAGTGGACACTTCTGACACGGCAGAGTATACATGATTACATATTCCTTTGTAGAGTGGCAGTGTTTTGCAACATCTTCAATTTTTTTTGTTTATTATGAATAGATCAAAAATGTCCATACTTACCATAATGTCTGACACATGTAAAATTCAACTTATATAAGGGATTGCAGAACCAAACCCTTACATAAGTCATGCCCTGTCTCTATTTTCACTTTTTTCTACTACGTATCAAAGTTAAGACAGTGCACAAGAATGCAGGCATATCAAAAATAATATTACATTTAAAACTATGGTCTTCTTGATATCATGCTGAATAATTTGACAGGTTCCTCCAAATCATCGGTACCTATCCAACAAAACCATACTGCAGTGTATCTCAGAAGACCATAATTTTCATGTTCACCATGAGAATCTGTCTCATGAACTACTGTTTTTGCTCAATTAAGAAGTTATCAAGTGGTGGAGCACAGGTACTTACCTGAATTGCAGAGTAAGGCTTGCTTCAGTTCAAAGAAAGAATCATTCTGAAAGGCACGGCCTCTTCGTAGATAATTTTGTGCCTTCTGAAGATGTAACTTTGCTGCCAAAGCACTTAGTAGATGTATAATATTAGTTTCACAGATAACACCTTCAGCTTCTTCTTGTACAGCAGTGTATTTTACTGAACCTTCATTTCTAATGTAATTATTAACAAGTCTGAGGCACCTATGAAACAGGAGGATGTCAGTTTTTAAAGACATGAAACATATCTTAAATATGGAGTTTATATCTTTCATTACTGGATCTCGACTTGCTAATGCCATATAGTGAGTAGAACCTCATTATTTAAAAGTTGAAAAACCAAAGTATATTCTTCTCAGTTCATGTAGGTTAAAAAATATCTGATCCTCTGCGTCCTAGACTGAAATTGCACTTTCTTAAACATAAAATTCAAATACATAAACTGTCATGTCATAATGAAAGTTTTCAGTACAGTGTGATCATCCTTCAGCCTCCCACAAATTGTTGAGCTGTTCGGGTGGAAAATCCTAGTTGAACTGCAGATATTGAGACAGCCAACAGAATCGATAAGCCCACAGTTTAACAAATACAAAATGCACTCAGATTACAACAGTACCAAAATGCTCTCTGTCATTATGCATGTATTCCTTGCACCATTAAAAAATGTGTACATTTACACATTAAAATTCCTTTTCAGAAAGAATAAACTTGAAACTGTGGTCTCCTGTAAAATGTTTCTGAGGGATTTTCTGGTAAAATATTCAAGCCTGGCACTAATTTCATCATTTTTGATTTGGTGGAGTTGAATAACCTTTTGTAATTTCATCGTGTTTTTCTTCACCAAGCATTCTGTGTTTCAAATACTGGAACTTAAGACAGTAAACTTTATTTAAGTTTAGTAATGGCATTTCCTTAATACCAATGGTTTTACTATGACTTGAATTACCAGCATTTCAGATCACTGTGATGTTACTGCATTCCTACATCATACCTGTCCAAGATTTCTGATTCTTCAATTTCATCTCCTTTATGCTTATGCACCTGGGCTAGTAGCATAAGAGCTATCAGATCATCTTCCAAGCACAGAAGACAATATTCCATATCTGTGGAACTGTAACTCTTGCTAGAGTGATAGCTGATAGCCTGTCTGCATAAATGTTGTGCCTGATCCAGTTCATTACTCCTCAGCAGTAATACTGCAGCACTGTGGTATATAACACTGACATGAGGTAGTTGTGCTACAAGGGAAGGAAGAGACTGTAAATCTGGCTGTGTTAGTAGCTCCGTTAACATTTTCCCTGCTGAGCTGTAGTTCTGCAACAAATAAGCTAACATCATTCATACTGTGACTGAAACATCTCCAATGTGTAACTTCTGGTACCTTTCTTACTTACAGAATGAATGAAGCCTTTCCTACTCTCCAACTCTAAAACCTGAAGTCCCCAGTTTTCTTACTAAACAACAAGGAAACATAATTAAATCCCTGTTTAATGTTCCTCAGTTTAAGGCTTCACTGAGCCGAAGTCAATAATCTCAATGTTAAATTTTCTCAATCTAAGATCTTCCTCAGTTTATTTACTTTTAAAATTCTGACTAAATTTCAGTATCTATGGAGACTACCTCTCTGAATAAAACTCCATAGGTGATATCTTCAGGAAAACTACAGTATGTACATTAGAGCCCTGAACACAAAATGTCAATTTTATCGAAGCCTGCTTTACTGGTTACGCAGATTTCATTGTTGTTCAGTATTCAGTAACCAACAATGGTCTACCAAGCACTGATCAATTTCTTTCCGAGGTAACATAATAGTCAATGTTAAATGTATAGAAAGAAGTATGTGCAACACCACTGTCCTGAATTATTTGATGGGTTATGTCTGTAGCTAGACTATACAGTGCATCAGATGGTCAGATGATAGGTGGATTGGAGAGGACTTGGAAACAGTCATGATCTAACTGAGGTACTATCACAGCATTTGCCTGGTGAAACTGAGGACAACCATGAAAAACTTCAGTAAGGAAAGTATGTGTTCCAGCTGAGATTTTAACTACATACCTCATGAATACAAGTCTTACGGCCAGTCCATTTAGCCCCCAGTTTAGTGGTCAGACCCACTACTCTACTGGGGTGGGCACTTCAAATGGAAGTTTTGCCACAGTGGCACCCCCCCCCCCTAATGGGAAACAAAGACACTATATACATGTTCAGCTGTATTAGCACAAAACAAAACAGTCACCTAATACAAGGCTGGAGATATTTGAAAAGTCTGCAGACACTTTCACACACTTCGACCAGCAGTGGAAATCCTGGAATGAGGCTCTTCAGGTGCTTGAACCAGGACAGCAGTAAGTAAACGTGTAGTTGCCAAATGTAAATTGGTTCCTTTAACAGTTAAAGGACCGGTCGCATGATATCATGCTTTTCGTTTTTAAACGTGGTGGACCGGTTGCATGATATCACAATTTTAGGACACATTAGGTTGCAACACACTATACAACAGTAGCTCTGACGAAAATGCGGGTACAGCAAAAAATATAAAAAAAAAAAAAAAATCACACAAATCTAAACCCTGATTCGAAATTGAAATACAAAGCATTTCTGATGAATGTGGCGAAGACCTGGGCTACAGACCAGATGGTGGCGGCAGAATCAGAGTCAGACACAGACTTAGTGCGACTCGGCCCATCAACTCCCACACCACGTAGGCCTCATGTGGACCACCCAGGGCGACTCTCGGGTGATATGCGGAAACATACCCTCGTGAAAATTGTGAAGAGTGAACATTCCAAAGGGAAGCATCCTTCTAGGCAATGCCATGTTTGCACAGTTCACACACACACACACACATACAAAAAAAAAAAGAAAAGAAAGAAAGAAAGAAAGAAAGAAAGAAAAAAGAGGAGTATGACTGTCTACACTGCAAGTTCTGTGTAATGGCACTTCACAAAGGGGAACGTTTCCAGAAATATCACACTCTCAAGCACTTCTAGGAGCATTGGTAAGTGTTCTCCAAAAATTTTAGTTCATAAAATTAATTAGGAGATTTTATATTGATTTTTAAAGTGAACAGTGCAAAAGTTAGGATAGTAGGTTTAATAATGGCGGCCCCAGGGTGATTTAAATATTTAAATCGCCAGTCTGCAATGAGTTAATATGTTCAGAGTCATCTAAGTTACAGTAGTTATTCATGGATATCTACATATCAAACAAATCAAATCATAACCAAACTTAAAATTCATCTGACCTAATTTCAGTATGGTAGTGACCTTTCCTACATATCAGATGTAACGGTTATACCACTATGTATGCCAGGCTGATTACTGATTTCATATACAAAAGTGAACAAGTTTTTTTTAATCATAGGATCCACATTTGCATTGGAAACTGTTACTCTGTTAATTTCATTATTACGCCGTGGTGACAGGGGGCGTGGAGGTAACCCTCCTTGCCACCACTTATTATTATTCTTCTGCGACAGGGGTGGATTGGTTGTCTCACTGCTGTCACTATCTTGTTGGGCCGTAGGGGGGGGGGTCAAGTAAATTTACACTCACTGAAGTAGCTGCCGCCTTGGCATGAGTTTGCAATTCTCCTACAGGATTTGGGAGATGCAGGAAAATTCGGGGAGGACGGTAACACTTGAGGGGAGGCTAAATTCAATTAACATCACAGCGCATTTCTATCCTACTCTATTCACCTATGTTGCTATATACATAATATATACACCATTTGCTGATGTTCGTCGGTTCGTATTACATGTGGGTTATTATCCTGTAGCACGCACATTAGTCCTGCTCCTTTAACATCACAGCGCATTTCTATCCTACTCTATTCACCTATGTTGCTATATACATAATATATACACCATTTGCTGATGTTCGTCGGTTCGTATTACATGTGGGTTATTATCCTGTAGCACGCACATTAGTCCTGCTCCTGTCACCCTGCTATTGGGTATTCTAAGCCTCTGTCTCGCTTTCTCAGAAAACCTAGTCCATCTAGTCTTCACTTTCTCTCCCTGGGGTTTGCACTTTAATATTATCACACTTAATGTTCATGGCTATATGAAGTAAGTCTACTTACGGAGCTGAGGAAACAGGCCGCCATCACCAACCAACAACTACTCATTGCCATCACTCTCTCGGCGATAGCCTATGGCTGACTCTTTGACAAGTAATAATAAAAGTTTTTTGATTGATTCCTCTAGAGTTTATGTACCCTCTTTTTGCTGACTCACTGGGTTCCGGGGATGTATTCACCCGCCCATCCTGACGTGATTTTGGGTCGGTGTGGCCCACTCATTGGCTGTTTATCGTGAGGGGTTGGCTCTTTCAGGTCTAACGCCCTCTCTGACTCAGCGATTTCCTCATGCCATAGTTTTTATGACCCACTTCATATAGCTTCTTCCTCAATGTCAGCATTATTACGCTGTCGTGCTAGCATTCTGATTACAAAGTGATTGTCTGTTACACTTCTTTGCAAACCCAAGCTTCCTGGTACATTTCATTATTTCTATTTCTTAATCTTAAAGTCTAGATACACTTATTCCAAATTTACCCAAAAACATATCTACTTGTACATAACCCTTGCGCCACAACATTTATATTATACTGTTGCATCCTGCTGCACTTCATTCAGAGGGACATGCAGCATAACACAGCAGGTAGAACAATCTGCCACTTAAAATATACATGTGCACAGAAGTGACTGCATAGTGATGACAAAAAACCATGATATGGAAGCATAGTAGTTTTATCATTTATAATTTACAATTTTATAACATTTGATGATGACCTTATAGGTCGAAACATGTAGTGAATAACTTTTAATAAGTTAAAATCTATATAAGATCTAAAAGTTCGTGATGATGGTATATTGCTACAAGTATTATGTTTTTGGATATTATCCATCGTCTTGTCTATTTTTAAAAAACTGTCCTGTTTCTTTTTCAAAACACAACGTTTCAGGGACTGGATTCTGTCCCCCATCCCTAAAAAATAGACAAGACGATGGATAACGTCCAAAAACATAATACTTGTTACACTCTATATGATGTGAATAACATTTAGTGAGTTTTATAGAAAGACGTACTGCACACGAGACTGTGAAATCATTTGATACTGTTAATTTCATGTGAGTGAAACACAGTGGATACCGACAATGTCATCCTGATGCTATGATATCTTTTTCCATCATAAAGTGCAGAGAATGGCTTTCTGGTGTATGTAACACAACTATGCTGCGACACATATAGATACAAACCCCATTTGCAGCAAGCGTTGTTGCCAGTTTGAACAGAGCTACAGGCAGGTTAATTTCTGGTTGTGGATGCAAATTTTTTAAAATCTTCAATTGAATACTGAATGTAAAATTGGTGTGCACAGCAAACTCTTCATCATCATCATTGTCTTTGAGCACCTACAACAGTACATGCATGACTAAGCATTCAATTGTCAAAAGCTGTTTAACAGTTTAATTTTGAAACAAGTGATAACATCAATATTGTCTAATAATTATGAATTCTTCTGTATACTTCCTTCCATCAAGTAATGTTTTACGAATGATTTTTATTGGAAATAGACATTTCCAAAATCTGTTACCCTTACAGGTATCATTTTTCCAGTATAAACCACAGACCTCGCAGAATATTTTGCTTCCTCCATATTTACATCTGACCATGAATAATTCTGCTATGTCTGAATGACATGTGATGTACTTTGGTAGAAAGATACCAACATTTTGGAGGCAGCAGATTCCTCCAAAATGTTTGTGCCTAATAATTATATGGTATCACATTCCAGAAGATTGTAATCTTCATGCATAATCACCCCTTTACATCAATAACACTGAAAGCCTTCTGCAGTGCCTCAAAATTGTTATATAGCATAAGAAATAAAACCATGGGCAAGATGTGATCCATGTTCTAATGTACCTACATTCCTGTTAATGACTCAGTCAATACATTGGCTACAGATTTGATGACCAGATTTCAGTTCCCAGCTGGGGAAAGGATTATTCTCTCTGGCATCACAATGGGTTTGGAACTTACTCAGTAGCCTAACAAGTACTCAGGTTAAAGTGGCCGCAGTATGAAGCTGACCACTCACCTTGATTTGGTCCACAGCATATATAGTCTCACTTTCACTCTCCCACACATATTCATCAATGTAGCGTAGGTGCACAAGGACTACTACTACCTACAACAGAACTGTAATTCACATACTGAACTTCAAAACGGTATGTCCTCTCCACTCACTTGGACAAGGTGCTGGAGCGTGTCTAAGTGATCAGAAAGCAACAGAGCCTGCAACAACTCAGTCTGCCGAGAACTGCTCTTTCCATGATTTTGGACTGTTTCTGCATCAGATGGAGAATGAGCTTTGCACATGCAATGCAATGCCCCATACTCTTCAGCTATGTGGTAAAGTGTTACAGGATAGAAATCCTTCTTCTCTTGTGTATTTTGAAGACCTATTGACAGTGACTTGAAGAACTCTTGCAGAGCTTCAGAATGCCTTCCTTGTTTTGCAAGAAGAGAACCATGCAGAAGATGACCTCTGACTTTCATCTGAGTGCTGAGAGGCACAGACTCCAGTTTAAGCAGACTGAGCAAACATGCTTCTGCATCATTACTGTGGTAGCAGGCATAAGCTGCAAGTTGAAAAAATGCTTCATTAGAAATATAGTCATCTAAGCATGTGCAAGAATGAGATTTTTAGTCTCAGATGAGATCAAGACAAGAAATCAGAAGAATTATGAGAATTAAGATAAGAATTTCCTGTACCAAACTATCCCCCCCCCCCATTGTATTCACAATCTGTAACACTAGCCACTTTTCTATCATGCACTAAAATGATTTTGATAAATAACTGTATTTAAAAAATTTGGAGGGAGACAGATTTTGTTGACTAGTTGATTTGTGGTAGCATTACCAAACATGAAGATTCTGCTGGATCTGGTAATTTGCATACCAGTGCATAAAGCAAAAGCAGTTACCTGAAAATTCTTGAAGTTAAAGACTAAAATCAATGTTAAAATCCAGATTCTCTTCCTCATTTTCATCTAAAAAATCTGAAGTTGACATACTCTTTCAATGATCTGTACATGAAGAGGTACAGAGGCACAGAGTTTAGAAAATGCATGGGTAGAATACTCAATACTCTTCTCTATGCAGACGACTGACTGACTGGCCCATTTCACACAGCTGGTTTCTTGCAGTGTATTAAAAGGAATCAAAGTTTTTAGAATTTTGACACAAATTTCACATTTATTTAGTCTGAGACGATAACAGATCCATACAGAATTTGCTGGATTTGAGGTTCTCACAGCCAACTATGAAGAATATAGTTTTCTGGGGTATAATGCCATGTAGATCGGACACAGCCTGATGTTTCAGAAGAACACACCACCTCTGTCTTCAGGGTCAAAGCATAGGCCATGCAAGAAACCAGCACAAGCAGACAGCAAACCCAGCCTCCTCCTTCTGCTTTCTTGTTTGGCTTATTCTATACCCTTGAAGATGGAAACAATATATTCCTCAAAATGTCAGACTCTCTCTGAACTATATGGCATTACAACCCAGAAGATTGTAATCATTATTCTGAACTTTCTTGAACTTGATTTATTATGTCAGAATGTGTTTATGTTCTTAAGCTTTTACTACTCATCACTGCAGGCAGACATTGTTCAGACCTGCAAGTGGCCCATATTCAGAGGGAATTTTACTACATCTGTCATCAGCCTATTTTATAATGAAAACATCTGAGAAAACCCTGGCAACAGGAGTTTAGGGAGATGAAGTAATAGGGTAATGGAAAAAACAAGGCTGATAATACAATTTGCATACTCCACTACCAGAGTGATCAAAAAAAGGATATGATGGAACATGTAGCATGCATAGGATAAAAGCATTACCGTTGGAAAACCACAAGGAAAGGCGGAACCTGGAAGATCAAGGCACAGATGGGTGGATAGTATTACAATGAATCTTATGAAACATTTTATGAAGATGTGCACCTGACCCATCTTGGAATAGGCTCCAAATGTATGGGCATGATCAAGGCCCAGATTTTGATGACATTACATCTTTTTTTTCCTTGTATACTATGCAATGCCCTTAAATATATAAATCCTGGAAATGAGCTGCTAGTTACAGAAATTTTATAGGTAATTTTTTGTCATTTTTAAGTTCTAGGTTGTTTTTTTTCAGTTTGGGGTATATTTTTTTACTTTTAAGGGCACTTTTTTGTCATTTTAGGGAATTGTTTTTCATGTTTTCTGAAATATGAATAATATGAAAGTAATATAATGGAATATATGGAATATAATGAGCACAGGAAATTCATAGTTGAAGAAGAATTAGAAATCAGTGGAGACTTAAAGTGTAATTAGAAGAATTTATTCATGTGTAATATTTGGAGTGTGTGATTCAGTGAGACTGTTATAATTCCTTTGTTTTAATTGTGTTACCAGGAGAGGACCATTGTGTGTAAATCAGTGTGAGCTGTATTTAAGCGTGACCAAGGTGCTAATAAATGCAATCATCTGAACTAGAACCCATCATTTTTGGCATGCATGCCAACCTACTTGTGTCAATATACTGTATATGTAATTTGAGAAGAATTCTCATCATCATCAGTAATCTGTCAAGACGACAGGTCCACAGTCTCTTTCAAAACAATTCCTCCACTTAATGCGATCTAGAGCTTTCTCCTTCAAATGACAGTATCCTCTTCTGTCCCCAAGGTCATCCAGCATCTTCTTACGTCTTCTTCCTCGTCTTCTTGTCACTTCTATCCGCCCATCTATCTTTCCTTCGATAGCTTCTTTTAGAAGGCAGTTTCTGC
>NW_019720170.1:62201-87171 GCF_002891405.2 Cryptotermes secundus
TAATCAATCTTCTTTCATGCCAATCGATACCTGTTTCTTTCAGGATCTGCATTAATTTGGTCCAGTTTACCCGGTCAAATGCCTTCTGCCAGTCTATGAAGCAAACACACAGTTCTTCATCTATCTCCAAAGTTCGTTCCGCTATAATTCTCATCATCCCAATTGCATCCCTGGTTCCTTTTCCTCTTCTAAATCCAAACTGATCTTCTCCAAGTACATCCTCTATTTTCCTTTCAATTCTTCTTTTAAGTATCTTTGCTATTATCTTTGCTGTATGTGCAATAAGACTTATTGTGCGATGGTCGCTGCATTTTGTAGCTTTTGTCTTTAAAGCAAATGGAAAAACTACCACATTATCACTTTTCCTGGATAGTCTCTTTCCAAAAACAGAGAAGAATTCTAACTTAAAAAAAATCATATTAAAACATTTTGCTTAAAATTCAATCATATATTGCTTAATTTTCAATATAAAAATGAGGATGAGCTTAAAAGAGTAACAATGAGTTCACAGTGTTAATAAAGATTAAAAATACATTTTAAAATAATTAGTATATTTTCCATGATGTTATATTTTTAGGCCATATTTTTTAAACTCTTAGGTAATTTTTTCTGGATTTTTGGCCAGTTTTAAAGATTTTTAGGTCATCAAAATCCTGGCCCTGTTCATGATAATATACCCACATATTCCTTTTTGAGTTATCTTGATTAATTAAATAATTTTATGTGTCAAAGAAAGATTCTGCACCATCAAGTTATGGCTTATTATTTATTATTCTTTAAATTTGGATGTACATACCTTTCATATAATAGTGAATGAATTGGAACTTTATGTCATCATCTTCGTGGCCGTCCAGACACGTAACACATTTAGCATACTGCTCTGTCCTAATGAAACACATGCAACACGCAGTCTTCAATACTTCCAGCACAGTTTCAATATCACATTTTCCCATTGCACTATTCACCTCATGAAGTCCAAATTTGAAGCTGCTCACTGCATCCTTTTTCTTACTTTTAGCAGCCAAGAACACACGTGATACCAACTCACTACTCATATTCAGAATATGAATACTTATGTTCATACACTCAGTAATTATTTCTTTTTTCGCTTTCAGTTCAATTAACATGTATATAACAATTATACAGATTTCAACCAACTGTTGGCTTTCTTCTCCACTAACTACAAGAAGATTATTTGAAACTCTCTTCATTAGATACAAAACTACATCTTGTATGTTACAAAAACTTGAACTTGGGCAGGCATCATGGGAGACTTCTAAAACTGAAATAATAGGTTTAATCCATTAATAACTTAACCTAACCTATCCTGTCTTCTCCTGGAAGGCTCTCAACATCACAATTTTCCCATCCAGGTCCACTATTGGAAGCCTTCTGCTACCAACTTTTGTGAACCTACCAACACCATCCAAATTGGCTCTGGGGGCCACCCAGCCTCATACATGCAATGGGTATTTGGGGCTGTTCCTCCAAGCATAGAGAGGCAG
The DNA here is from genome assembly GCF_002891405.2 of Cryptotermes secundus. NCBI lineage: Eukaryota > Metazoa > Arthropoda > Insecta > Blattodea > Kalotermitidae > Cryptotermes > Cryptotermes secundus. Next base: position 63,707 of record NW_019720170.1, read on the forward strand.
GGATGTGAAGCTATCCACGCATCTGCATCTAGTGCCAAGGTTAAGAATGGTGGAGCTATACCTACATTCATTCATATATCTTCATGTCATGGTGCTCAATTAATTAAGCCTGGGGATAACTTTACCTTTTTACCTTACCATCACATTACAGCAGTCTGTTCTTATATGTTTACTCTTTACATTCTTTGAAATCTTTTCTTGCAATATGCACACAGAAGTAACTGATGTCAGAAGCTTTATATTTCACCTTAAAAATTACTTTCTTTAAAATGCTGACATAGAATTATTTGTAACCAGATAGAAATGAGGTATAAAATAAAAATAATGGTAAAAGAGTTGAAGCTATTATGCCCTCAGCACTATTGGCTTTAAATCAATAGAGAATCCTCAGGTTGATGGAAATGGAGGAGGGGGGCTTAAATGACTAGAACTTAAATTGTAATAATATTTCATGCAAATTTTATATGCAATTCCTATAATAGTGTGACATGTTGCGCAACAGAGGACCCCTACCTCCCCAGCGGAACGTGGCGGTAACGTAGCACTTGCGTAATAGGCGAGTCATCACCCCACCACTCTCCCCGCGGTGACGTCACGAGCGGAGCCGAAGATAGCCGAGTCCCCGCAGCCTGGTAGCTACGCAACGTGAATCAACAGCGGTGACGTCACCAAGGGATATCGCGGTCGCTAGGCAACGCGGATAAACAGTGATGCCTACCACGTGGTTGTTTTCTCATTGACCTGCTGAGGGTTTATAAGCGAGCTACCTCCGAGTTAGTTCTCAGTTCGCAAGTTACGAGTTACAGACGCGTGTGCGACAACTAAGAAGTCCGTGAGCGGAAGACTTATTGTGTGCTTTCGATGCTTAGTGAGTGCTGTAGTACAGTTATATCTGGAGTGTGTAATTCAGGGAGACTTGTATAGCTCCCGCGCTATTAGTATGTGAAGATAAGTGAAGATTGTGTTAAGAGATTTTGTTGTAGGGTTTGTAAATTGTGGAAACCCATAATATTGTAATAAGTAACTGTAGCCGATATTTGTAGATTGTTCAATAAACAAATTAACGATCTCTACGGCGTGTTCAGTAACGAAACACGTTACAATATCTACACAATATAAAAATATAATTAACATTACTTCTGTAATCCAACTGTGTGTGGAAATCCTGGAAACATTCAAAACAAAAATCAACATCACAATTTTGCCACCAATTACCTTATCCCTCCTTTCACCATGCTTAAGCAGAAAATATATCTTCCTCATTATTCAGGCTCCCTATATTCTAACTAAATGTGTCTCAGTAAGACACAGCAGGGATGAAAGTCTGGTATTTTGTTCCTCTGTACGACCATTATATCATCATATCACGATGCCACTGAGCAGTCAGCCTGTTAGGCAGCAGATAGGGACCCATTCAGTGGTGTGCCGTGCATGGAAGCAAGGGAAGCATTGCTTCCGTAGTTAAGAACTGATAATAATAATAATAATAATAATAATAATAATAATAATAATAATAATAATAATAATAATAATAATACTGCATAAGCCATATATAAATATATTTAGATCAGCATACATTGTTCTTGCCATCCAGACACCAGCTTTAGTCCAGCTCACAGACAGGATTCCTTTTTTTCTTTTCCTGTTCCCCTTTGTCATAGTTATGGATTTATCACCAGAATAGATGAATATCAGAGTGACATCTTCGGCATTCCATCTAATTATCAATACAGTGCTACAATACATGACTCAAAAATGTTCTGAGGCTACCAGCCATGTCAGATCACAGAAATATATTTTATGCCAATAACTTTAATTTCTTGAACAAATCAGCTCACAACTCTTCCCCTACCAATAAATCGACAAACTCAATGATGCAAGTTTCCGTTACAACTGCCACAATCCAATCTTAACAATGTTTAGAAACTGGTTTAATATTACATGTAATATTAACATGTAACAGATGGCATAAGATGAAAGGTAATGTTGTCAATTTGCTTAATTAAATGCTCTCCCATGGAAACGTATGAGGGAGCGGATATATTACTCCACCATTCTCAACCTTGGCCCTAGATGGAGGTGAATGGTCAGTTTCATGCCCTGGCCACTTTAACCCTGGGGAAAGAGCCCCTGGTAGGAGGCTAGATAGGCCCCAGAGCCAGTCTTTCACTGTAGAGAAGAGAAACATCTCTTCTGCTGCTAGGAACAGAACCCCAGCCATCAAGCCCATAGCTATATCAACTAAGGTGTCCTGACTCCATCCATGAAACATATGTAACTGTCCACATTTCTGTTTCCTATGCTGGATACAGATAATGGATTTATGCAATTCAGATTTTATAGAGCAGCATGACAATTTTTAACAGCCAATAACACTATACTTAGCAGCAACACAATTAGAAGTGTAACATTAATTTAAGATTGCACAAAGTTATTAGTTAACATTTTTCATACCTCTTTTAAAACAGCTGACTGCTATCTGCATGTATGTTTCAATGTGACTTTCATCGCACTGCAGACCGTTTGGGTGACACCAGCCCCAATAAAGGGCATTATATACAATATTCAAATAGCATTTTACTGGGATTCTGTAAACCATCTGAAGGCTTTTCACTTGTTGATGAAGATCTGAGAAGCTCTGCATAAGATCATTCCATGCACTGTATGCATCATGAAGTCTCCACTTCAATGCCTGCTAAATAACACAATTTTAATTAACGTCACTCAGCTAGTGAAGAAATTTCAGCCTTTTATGTAATCATACATTCATTACCATGTTCACAGTAGTCTGCTACTTGACTATATTAGAAGCCATACTAATCAAGTCTACACCACCATAGTAATCTTTTCTCCTGATCTGCTTTAATACTGTCACACATTATCAGACATGAGACTTGGATTGATAGTTGGATTTACTGAACACTTAGGACTCGCTGCTACAAACAAAGATAACACTCACACTAATTTAACACTCTAGAAATAACTAAGTCTTCTTGCTCTGCTATTGCTTTCATGAGTTGCTGCTTGGTAGTGGATTCTAACAATGCAACTCAGGGCTGCTAACTGCCTGATCTGACTTTTGACTGACTTAACTTTTCCCACTGGTCCTCGGTATATAGCCTTAACACAGACTGCACAGAAAAAACCGCTTCCAACAGTTCTGTTGTTGAAAGTTGAACTGTTGCTGCAGAAATGTGTTTACCACACTGCTGCCTACCAATGGCTACCACTTATTAGACTATTCTGGCTTTCAGCCATCATGTCACATTGCTCCCTCCTTAAGCATTTCCACTTCTACAAGGGGATGTGCATGTGACATCTGCAATTATTTTCCTGAAGACCTCCTCCACATCGTGTAGGCCCAAATGCTTCTGTTCCTGGTCTTGACAGTGTACAACCTTCATTCCTTGTGGTTCTGTCTTGTGGTGCTGTTCTCCAAATGCCCTCTCCTTTGGGCTGCTCATCTCAAGAGGTTAACTGGTAAGGTACCAGACAGCCAATTGTTTTGACATACCGCTCCACCATACCATCTTACTGTGTGCGCAGTGGGGTGGTGCATATCTTGCACACTCCTAGGCATTGTAGCACCTCCTGTATAAGGTGGCACTCAAAGTTATGATCCTAGTCACTGTGCGGCTCTTGTGGTACCCCTAAATGGCAAAGGTTGGTCACCAGGGCTCCCACAACCAGTCTGTGACTCAGGAGAGAAGTAGTGTTCTCACTGAATTTGGTATACACCACAAAACTAATTAGGCAACTCAGAATCTGTTTAAGAGAAAATGATAGTAAGCCCATATAGGTACACATTTATCTGAAGCTTTTCCCATGCAGAACAGTGGCATCACCACCACTTTACAACCTCATTTTAAATACACTATCAGGAAGTCTTGGAATTGAATGGGGCACATCTGCTTCTGTTCTATGATCACGTTAATTTATTGGATTAAATTACAAATATGATAAAGCTTTATTAGAAACTTTAAGGCTTATGACAGTTCCAACAGGATGCTTAGTTTTTTAACTAAAATGTCCATGTTACAGAAGTGTGCATGCCACCCAGAACATCAATTTTGTAGGAGCTGCACTGCAGAAAAGCCCTGGAAAATCAACAAGGAAAGATACAGCAAAAACAGCAATAACCAGAAATGTTATCTAGCAAATCCTACAGTTAGATTTGCACATATTCTCATACAAAATTGGTATACTTCATAAACTTACTGCACATGCTCAAGAAAAAGAGACTGGAGCTCAGTGAACAGGGCACAATACTATATGATTGTTCAGTTGTTCAATTTATTTACATTCCACAAATCCAGATATAGGTAGACACCATAGGATATTGAACAAGTCAAATATAATATAAATACAATGACATATGTACAATAACAGTCTAATTGAAAAATTAATAAGATTACAAATTACATAAACATAAATTAAATGCACTTATGCATCACAATTTGAGCCTGTTAACAGGAACAATGTCAATGAGTTGATGATGTGTAGTTTCTGGATGAGACACATTTCCACCTGCATGGAGTAGTGGCTAAAAAAAAAACTGTGCTTCTGGACTACAAGAAATCCACATGCGTTCATACAAAAAGCGCATTATGCAGCCACATCAAGCCACTAGCTGTTGCATGCTGCATAACCATCTTGTGTCTCAAACTGCTGCAGCAGGTTGTCGACTAACACAGGATAGGTCCACACCCCACACAGCAAACATTATCTTTGACTTCTTTTATGACACTTTTCTGGGGCTCATATGTGATTTCTGGTCAGTATCCCGATAACTACACAAGTGGAAGAATCTGGTCACCAAACAGTCCTGCAACTTCTTTCTTTGGGAATTCATGAAATGAAACTCCCTCACCCATAACCTCTCACTGATGGAACAGAGAGCCATGATCAGTCAACTGTGTCAAAACATTATGAAGACATGTTGCTGTGTGGTCATGAACATACACATTCATCTTCTGGAAGTCATGTGGCAGAACTGCATACTGAATGTTTATTCCTTGGTGCATGCATACATGTGTTTATATGTACATTTGTACGTTATGTAATGATTACAGCATCTGAGCAAAATTTAATAAGGGATCATTACATGCACCACCATGTAATATAACAGATCCCACGTCTACTGTGACAATTATTTATTAATTCAGATATGATGAATAAGTTCTATTATCTTCTTTTACTAATACAGGCCTAACAAGTCAGGTAGTTATGTATGTTAATCAGAGTCAATAATGCTTCTGATTTTGCATATGTATATAAAGAATAGAGACTGTGTGTTTCACAAATTGTGCTTAAGACAGAACCAGAAAATATAAAATATTGTGAAAATGAGATGCACAGCATGTAAGAGAGATTACAGCATTAATGTAACAAAGAATTTAAATTGTGCATCTTTCTCCTTACAGCTCTAGAGATCAGGGAGCCAGAAATTTGCCCACCCATATGAACACAGGTAAGAAGAAAATGATAGGCTTTAATCCTTTAACATTTGTGTAAATTTATTAAATACTTAATGCTCAAAATGATTTATTTCTGATGTGACAGAATATTCAATATCTGTTGGAGTCTCTTCCAGACAAAGTAATGTTCAAGTACTTTAAGCAATCAGGAAAAGCGTAGGGCATTAAGTAGCCCTCGAGCAATTAACCTGTAAGATGTCAGTACTAAATGTGCGAGCTTTACATACAAAGGTAGGGCAGAAAAAGTATCAGATATATATTGTTATTTACTCCTGATCTTAACATTAAGTTATTAAATGTCTCCTATAAAATATCAGTCATGACATACTATCAAGACTATGGGAAAGCGAATTTCGTTAAGTGACAAACAGAGCCGTTCATTTCTGCAGCCCTACCTTGTATATAAATTTCTGTATGAAGCAAAGTGTTGTGATCACGAATCCTGCTAAGTGGCAACTAAGTTCAAGTTGCATTTCTGGTACCCTGCTTGAAACATAAGAGTGGCACAACTCTACCAATAATTACACTAAAATACATGTTACAATGTACTTACCAAACCTTTCGACACTAAAATATTGTTCTCTATTAAGCAACAGAATACACATTTATCCAGACTGCATACTTCTAATAAAGAGTGAGTTGCTTTAGCCTCCTCATATAACAGTTGCAACGTTTGTATACATTTATCGTACATTCCTTTCAAATAACAATCACCGGCCTTTGTAAGACAGTCAGATATACGACCCTGTACCAAACTTTCCATTTCAGCTTTTTCGGTCAACTGTCTCTGCTTTATTAATTTAACTCATTTAACTTAATGTTCACATGGTTCATAACAACTTCATTTACGTTTAAATCATCAGTGCCTGTGATCCGTGCCATCAGTGCTGTCAACATCGGTCACCATAGAGGTCTATTTACACATATCCCTGTCGTGTAGTTCCGTGAAATTTCCTGTTATTTACGATTTATCGTAGCCAAAGTACATGAACAGCAGTTTCAAAACTGATACGAATACGAAAGGAAAAGAAATGAAAGCAGATGTTATAGCAGTCTTATAGCCTTGCTTCAGCGGATGTCTTGATTTTTTAAATGAACTTCTGTTTTACTCAGCAATATGTTAAAACAATTTTCAGACATTCTGAAATATCCAAAAAAATTCGTCTCAACATCAGTTAGTTCCTTATACAGAGTACCGAATTCTTCATCACGTTCTCTATTCACCCATGTCTCATGTACCCACTTCCGTTTTATTACCTCACGCTCTTCCTCTTCCTCTTCATCCAGAATTATTGCAATCACTGCCAATTCAATGTCCGTAAACTTTGTCATCTCGAAAATCTCTGACTTCGAACTACTGAAACGATACTGATGGTCGCGAGTCGCGAATGTGGTGATAAGACGGCAAACGGGACAACATATCTTCTGGGACTGTAAACTGTACGAGGACCAAAGGGGCAATAATGATGGATATTCTGTCTGAGAATACCCAGTCAGTTATAGAGCTCTTAGGGCTAGAAGAAAAAAGATTTCTGCAAGGCGTCGATTACTTCATAAACATTCCTATATTTATATAAAATAGAAATTTAAGAAAAGTAAAAGACGTAATTGTTTACAATAATATATTTAAGCATCCGGTTACACTCTACACAATGTATGACACAAACTCCGTCCTAAGTGCACCAATTTATTGTAGTTCTTTTGTATTCTTTTCTTCTACACTACATGTTTCGGCCATAAATGACAATCATCAGGTGTATACTCTGAAGCTCTGAAGTAGCTGTTACACTGCACGTAGTTTAAAATTTAAAAACGCCAGCTTTCTTAATTGTACTGGCACCTTGTCCTTGGGGAGGGAATTGCAAGCAGTCGGTTCATTTTTTAAATTATGAATACATAAATTCTGGTAACTGATGTTTTTGGTTATGACTGTCTTCGCCAACTTAGCGGCCTCCGTAGTCTAGGGATAACGTCCCCACCTCAAGGTACGCGGGTTCAAACCCGGCGGAGGTCGTGGACTTTTTAAGGGCGGAAAAATTCAGGGAACAAGTCCTCCGGGAGGGACTTTAAGCCGTGGGTCCCGTGTCGTAGATTTACGGCACGTAAAGATCCTCATGTCTCTATGAGACCTCTGAGCAAAATTAGGCAAAAAGTTTCCTGCCCAAGTAGTTTCCAGTGCCTCTGGTAGATGGGGGAAGTATCAGGTACCGAGGGCCGACCTCGTTGCCCGAACGGGGCTGATAGCACACACCAGTACTGGTAGGGTATGGCGACTGGTAGAATATCAAAGGGGGACGTACAATAGACTATCAGTCGTGGTGCACAGGGAAACCCACCACCTCTAATAATAATAATAATAATAATAATAATAATAATGCAAAAAACAAAATGCAAGCAATTGGATCATTGCAGTACCAGTACTGAGATACAGCTTTGGAATTATTAACTGGCACAAAGAGTAAATACAAAAATTGGACAGGAAAACAAGAAAAATGTTAACTACCTATGGACAGCATCACCCAAGAGCAAATATAGACCGTCTGTATGTTCCTAGAAAAGAGGGAGGACGAGGCCTGATACAGATAGAGGCGGCTTACGTGGCAGAAACCACAAACCTAGCAGAATATATAGAAGGAACAGAAGATAAATTGATGAAAATTATTAGGACACACCAACGCAACACAAGTCCTTCGCCGAACACAGCCTGCAAGTACACGAAATCATTACAAAAAAAAAAAGGCAATAGCTCAGAACACAAAAGAAAAATGGGAAAAGAAGAGAATGCACGGACAATACCCACGCTGCTTAGATGACACTCTGGTGGATAAGGAACAGACCTATCGATGGTTGAAATTTGGAGGCATTAAAGGGGAAACAGAAAGCTTAATCGTGGCAGCTCAGGACCAAGCAATCAGTACAAACTATTTTAAGAGAAAAATATTTAAAGAAGAGATCGGAAGTAAGTGTTGACTGTGTAAAGAATACGAAGAAACTATAGATCATTTAACATCAGAATGTCCTGTTTTGGCAAAGAACGAATATATAGTAAGGCATGATAAAGTTTGCATGCATTTACATTACTCAATATGTAAAGAATTTGGAACTGAAGTACCAGACAACTGGTACCCACACGTGCCTAAGTCAGTATGTGAACATGAGGATATAACAGTGTTATGGAACCAAGGCGTACAAACAGACAGAGAGGTTCTGGCAAACAGGCCAGACATAATAATCAGAAACAAGCAAAAGAAAACTTGCATACTTATAGATGTATCAGTACCATCGGACAGGAATGTAGTATAAAAAGAAGCAGAGAAGAAATTAAAATATAAAAATTTAAGCATCGAAATTCAGCGAATGTGGAACATGAAATGTTTTGTGATACCAGTAATTATTGGAGCCACGGGTATGGTTATGAGAGGGTTGAGAAAATATCTGGAACTAATTCCTGGAAAGCACTCCACAGATTCACTGCAAAAAACAGGTATCCTGGGAACATCACACATACTATGGAAAGTGCTACAGTGCGAAGCTTGAAGCCTGAGTGGTGAGGTGCATCACTGGTTCAAGAAAAGGAACACCAGGAAATAAACCTGTGACAATAGATGATGATAATAATAATAATAATAATAAAAAATGATAATAATCTTTGCCAACTTAAAAATCTAAAATCTTATTAACTGTCGATTCTTTCTGATCCAATATTAAATTTAAATGAATTTGTAATTTAGAAGTGGCTTACCATATGCAACACTATTAATGGATACTGTATGTATCTGCTACAATTTGCACCATGGACAAAATATATAAATAAAGACCAGTAAAAACAAACCAGTTTATTCTGAAAATATATTTCACCTCATTTTATGTTTTACTGCACCATATGTTCATATTACATTGCACTGTCTCAGAAAAAATATATAACTAAACTGGGTATTAAATTATTAGGGCTACAACACTAGTTAGGGAAACAACTAACAATCACAAAGAAGTGGGTGTAAACAAGGCAATGGGTAGTTCAGAAAACCTGTCATGTTTAGGATACATAACAACTTTACGTGCCTGAGGAAAAGAATTCACATGCAGTCAGCTCTTCGGTGTGCTTCAGCAGTCAGTATTGTAAGAATAAATACCTATCGTACTCTAGACCAAATTTTCCCCAAAGTGCATACTATAAAACTTTGCCTGGGGCAGTAACAATCATAAAAATGTGTATGAAATTACAAACATATAACTGAATAGACACCATTAATTAATAATTATTTTCTGGAATTGTTAAATAACATTTCAAATAACTGTTATAACCTTGGATGAAGGGGTCTCATTTTTTTTATTTACTGCAAGGGAACCTTAGACTGCCAGAGTCTGGGAAACACTGCTCTAGAGATATTCCTGATCACTGAAATTCAGTGACCTTCTGTAACACCTCAAACCATCATTATTTGTTTCTTTACTATCTATTAAAGAATTCAGTGTGCATATTACTACAGGATGATCCAAACATCATGTAACCCAGCCTGCATAATTACTCTCTTAATGTAATATGGGCCAGAAGGAAGTTCTGAACAAATATTTTTAGTTTTTAAAGGTAACAGCAAATGTCAAAAGAGCCCTTCTTGTTCCTGAATGCAAGCATGTACTTTATTTATAATACATGCTGCAACTTTAGGTACCATTTGAAAAGTTATTGTCGAATCAACAGATTCAATACTGGTTTACAACTTCTTTCATGTTTGAGGGTTGCTGCTGTATGCCACTCTTTTAAGCAGTCTCACATATAAAATCAGGAGTTAAATCCTGGGGTCTTTAGGGCCACAAAATTTTGGGAATAATGTGATCACCAAAAAATTATCAAATTATTTCTTTTGAAGTATGGCATGTGGTAGCATCTTGTTTAAACTAGAAGTCACAATCTCATATTACGGCAGTGAAACGGACTAGGTTATGATATATCAGTATACGTTCTCTTTGACAGTAATCTCCAAGAAAAGGGGGGTTCACCACAATCTGACAAGACAACACTCCATACCCTAAATTCTCTAGGATGCAAGGGCTGCATGTGGAAGACGTGGATGTTCATTACTTCACATCCTAATATTTCAGCTGCTCTCATAGCTGCTATGATGAAACCATGCTTCATCACTAAAGAAAACATCCAACATGTCCACTCCATTTTCCTCAGTGATCACATGAAACCACTGACAATAATGTAAGCATTCCGCCTTGTGCAGTTCCTTCAGCTCCTGCAATATGTGAATATGATACAAATGCAGATGCAATTCTTTTGCCACCCTCTAGGGCTCAGTATGATATATGCATCTGCAAAGCAAGTCTCTTGAGAGATTTTACAGGCGACTGTGACAACCTTCTCATTTGTTAACACACAAGGCCTTTAACTGTGTTTCTTACCATGGATACTTCCACTTTCATTATAGAAATGGTCAAGCAGTCTTACAGGTCTGGTCTTATATGGGACATGAGAACTGGGATGTTTCCTAAAACTCTCCTTGAATGTGTGCATATGATAGGGATTGAAAGTTATGTTCAATTATTAACATGCACTGTGCCTGGAAAAACAACACATTGCACCTATTGTAAATAAGGAACTGGTTCTGGGTTGATCGCCTCACAACACTGCCAAAGATTTGTGAGTCACTGGGGGTGACCAGTGATGCTAACTGTTGCACACATAATTATATCCCAACAATTTTTCACTTATTACTAAACAATTAATGAAAGATCTGTGTGACTTTGAACCATCCTGTATTAACCCAAAATTTGTATTTAACTTTATACTAACAGATGTTCAAATACGTAACACCTCACAAAAAAAAAAAAGTACAAAATAAATCGTTTGTCTGTAGAAGTCATGTAATAATTATTCAAGGAGAAAATGGATATACCAGAAAGGAGGGGAAAGGGAAAGAAGATTCAGAAACATATGGAACGGAGCGTGGAAAAAGAGGAATGAATAGAAAGGGAGAAAATTATTACTTCTATATGAAACCAATGCTACATAAGAAAAACTAAAATATAAAATACAGACATTTCTGTGATGTAACTGAAAATAAAAACATAACATTTATTAGAAACCAAATGATGTCTTGCTTTGCCTTGTCCAAAGAATTATGCACGTTCCTTTTAATATGGTGTATGGTCAAGGACCACACCCATTTCACTACACTTGTATTTCTGGCACTGTAGTTTTCAATCTAATTATATGATAATAATCACACATGTGTAATCTTTTGTTAACTCCTTTCCATGAGAAGATATGGAAACTTGTAATTTCCAGAACCAACATCTGAAATCTGAAGTACAGAAAGAAACTCCACAACACATTTAGAGAGCATAAACTCATTCTATGAAGTCCTGCCATAAGACAAGCTTTTGCTTGTGAGTAACAAGAGAAAAGTGGTTTGGAACTTATTTTTACAACCTTCTGTTTCACACCAGGACAGTTATATGATCATTCTGTTTCAAGAGAAAATACGCAGAGCTTGCAAACTGCTCCAAACATCTTGGTACTCACATCCCTTCCCAGTATGAAGAACTGACCTATGACAGTGTGAAAGATGAAATTTCTGTTGAGAATCTAGTAATGTAAAAATGTTTATGTTGGTAATAGTGATCTATATTCATTTGTTTTTGTTTTGTAATATAATAAAAAGTTCTTCTCATCCAATATGGCTGTTAAGTGATATGTAAGCACGACACAAAGAAAATCAACAATTTCAAATATAGCAAACAACTCAAAGGGATGTGAGGTCATCTGGTGGTTGTGTTTCAAGAGAAACCACATTGAGTTTGCATATTGCTTCGATATCCTAGCAACCACACCCCCTCCCTGTAAGAGGATCAGACAAATGGAATTAAGAGGTAAAATTCTGAAGAGGGAGAACAGATGAAAGCGATGCAGCCATATTTGAAGAGAAATTGCACACATCCCTCCTCTGTATAAAGATGTATGGCTAAAATTACTAAAGGGCAACATTTTGAAGGCAGAGAATGGCTGACAGATCCTTATCCTGTATTTTTCTTCCAACATGAGGGGTCTGGAAGATCAGTTATGTGAAAAATTTGTAAAGTCACACTGATAAACTGAACACTTGACAGAAAAATGCTCACAAAGTGTGCATGAAACACCATGCATCCAAAGAGAACAGAGCCAATAAAATTCTATCTCGTGGTTACATCAGCTGATCGTGATCATAGTCTGACAAAGGTACAGCCCTGAAGAGAGACAATCTTGTTTAAAATATATTATTTATTGTTATATAGGTCAATGTGTAAAAAAATAGGACCATATTCCAAATTTCACTACAAAAGGGAATCAAGAAATTAGCTTGTCACTGGTATAGCTCCACACATTCTTAACCCTGCCACTACATAGTAGTGAGACTCCAGCTTCAGTCTCTGGCTGTTTTGCCACTGAGAACTAGCTCTAAGTGCCCACTAAATAAGACCCTAGGTGGGACTCCCAACCAGTCTACTATAATGATGAGAAAAACCGATGAAGATTACGGCCTTATGGGTTATGCCATCCAGTTTGATAGCTGGTTGCCAATGTTTCAGAAGAATCTGCTGATTCTGTCTTCACCTTCAAATGTTCACAAATGTTCAAATGTTGAGGCAGCAGGTTCTTTTAATACATCGGTACCTGTTTATTAAACTATACATGGTATCACATCCCATCTTGATACTTGCAGTCTTTACAACTTACAGTGTCATACGGAAAAAGTGTTGCCTTTGTCATGAATTGCATATTGGTCATCCAGCCTGCATCCTCACTCACTCACTATCTAATTACAGTCCAGCCAGAGAACACTTCACATGGTGAACAGTCTCCAAGGCTGCTCACATCCTGAGATGGCATGAATCATGATTATAAAGTTTGATAAATATTACTTCATAGAGTTCTGCATCCCATTAATAAAACCTTTAACCAATCTACTTGTCCTGCAAGCAAAATTACTTCTCAGCACCTTCAGTTCCCAACCAATCTCTTGGACTTCTCAGGACTTCCAGAAGATTCCATTCTTTTGACTGTGGATTGGGTGTGTGCATGTATTCCCATTTCTGGAATGAGTGAATGAACAAACAGATAAAACAAATGTGTGTGTGTGTGTGTGTGTGTGAACAGGTAACTACAACTGAACTACCAATATATTCTCACCATCTAATAACTACAATAGTTGAAGATTATTTTTAACATCCTAGCAGCACACAATCCCAAGCCTACTCTCTCTGCTTGTCTACATATATAAGACTAATAACCACAAAAATGTATTTCTTTTGCAGAAAAATATTCTCAGTAATTTAGTTTTCATTTTGAAGTAACATTAATGAGATGATGATGCATTAAAAAACCCACATAATATGGCGCTTTTCATTATACCCCATTACACATTGTGCCCCAAATTACATGTACTTCACTACAGCAGACCTCTGTGTATCTCAGCCTAACATTTTTTAATTGCTAGTGGGGTGGGACTAAGTGCCTTGTACTGCGACCACTTCTGGCCTATTGTACCAGCCCCAGATGATAGGTGAGGGTGATTGTGGATCAATTGGTGGAATGAAGATTGGCAGGGGGAACCGAAGTACTCGGAGAAAACCTACCCCAGCGCCACTTTGTCCACCACAAATCCAACTTGACCAGACCCGGGATCGAACCTGAGCTGCCGCGGTGGGAAGCCAGCGACTAACTGCTTGAGCTATGGCGCAGCCTCAGTCTAACATTTGTGGAAATCACTTTCCACTCTAATTTCAGACTGAATCAAGACAGTACTAAATCAAGAACAATACATATACTGAACTTGATCCTGATTAATTCAGCGTGTTTTCAAATAAACTGATATAAACGAGCTACTCTATCGGATACTTTTTATTGTCAAAAAATCATTGGGGAGTGAATGCAGCAGGACATTTCATTCATCGAATACAAATGCCTATTCATTTAATCTAATAAAAATACTTATGAATAATTATGGATATGGATTTTGTACTTTTAGAACATTTCACTGTTCAGAAACCTTTAGCAATTTTGACCATTCGATTTCATATAGCCGCTGTTATATGTTGTACCTTTAAACTTTTTTAAATATAAATAGTTCTGGTACTTCATCTGGTGTTTTTAATTTGCATTGGAAGTATCTCAGAGTACAAAGTGTCAAATGGAAGGATGGTTACTGAATAATGAATTAGAAGGGATGTGGAAAGGAAGTGGTCACAGTTTAATTTGAGGTATGATCCTGGCATTTGTTATGAGGGATGGAGGCATAACATGAAAACCCCGAGTCATAACAGGTGGTCTCCAGGGAAAAATTTTAACCTGGATCTCCACAAAACAGGAATACTGCCTGCTCAACTGCGACATTTGTCTTTGGTCAGGAAATGGACAATAAAATTAAGTATAAAATGAAGCACTGTAGGCAACTGTTGAAACGAGATAACATAACAATTCTAATAGCAACAGTAGGAAATGCTTAAGAAAAATTAACAGTGAATAAAAGAGAGTGTCCAAATTGATGCTGTTCTTCAGTTACTTCATCAAAAGGCACCCTTATTCAATGGTGTATGACAATGTTGAGATTTCAAGTAACTATTTTCATAATGAAAAGAACCAGACTATGACCTATAAGAGACCACTGGTCGAAGCATACTTATATTTTATCACTGTGTTCAAGATTCCACTACATCATGTGCCAAAATATAGGCATTTCACTGAGTATGAAACCTAAGTGTTACATTACTTACAACAATTACATGTAATACCACAAAATTTGTGATAACTTACAGCAGTAAGAGGGAGGGACATGAGAATACTCTCATACCGTGCTCCAGGAGTGTAGAGGCCAAACTTTGTGCCTCTGTCATATATTAGGTTAAACTCTACATAACGACCCCGACGGAGCAACTGCCACTGCCGTTCACTGTAACCATATGGATCATTCTTGTGTTTTTGAACTGAAAACAATTTACATGCAATTAAATTAGTGCATATGTACTTATATGGTGTTTGGGGCTTACAGAGGAGTGTAGATTCACAGTGTGGTCTTCTGGGTCATGACACCACAATCTGATAATTGGGTACCCAAGTTTCGGAGGATATGCCTATTCCTGCAAGAGATAGTACACATTTACTGCGCTACACAGTGTAAGAGACCAAAAGAGAACAAGAAGAGTAGTATATTTGTGTTTTAATTCTCAAAATTACTGTACTTTCATGTAAGTAGGATGGCCTGAAGATATAACTTATGTTCCTTGGCAATTATGGTAACCATTAATCAGAGTACACAATGTCACAAACCAGAGGAGTACAACATGAATCCCTTTACAGTGTATACAGAACAAAGATCAATACATTTTAAATCTTGGTACTAGCTTGGTCAGTATAATGATCAAGCTATGGGCTGGACAACTGATGAGTCAGTGTTCAATTCCCAGCAGAAGCAAGAGAGTCTCTCTTCTGCATAATGCTAAGACTGGCACTGGGGCCCAATAGCCTCCTTTACTATGGATACTAGGAGCTGTTTCCTTGGCGGTAAAGCAGCAAGAGCATGATGCTGACAACTCCCACCCATCTAGTGCCAAGACTAAGAATGGTGCATTTATACCTCCACTCCCCATACATCTTCATGGCATGGTGCTTCCTTAATTCAGCCCATGGATAACTTACCTTTCCGTAGGTGGACGTGACTGATCAGTTTTATGTTTTAGCTGTGGAAAAAGCCTCCAATATCTGTATGTTAGGGGGATTTAGTAGGATCCAGAACCAGTCTGAACATGATGGAAATCTTCTACTCTGTTAGAGTTGAAAACATGGTTTGGCACGCTGTAGTCATATTGCTAGTTGAGCTATCCCAGCACTTTGATGCTTCAAATAGAACAACTCAGACAGTAAGCCTGGCACAAATAACTTACCCAGTGGAATGTAGGATGGAATGACAGATTCAGCACATGTTTCTACAAACTTAAATGTTTCCTCTTTTGATGGGGTATCAAGGTCATCAAAGAAGATACCTCCAACTCCTCTTCTCTCTCCTAGAGAAAACAATTTGATTACAGCACATGACATTACATAACCATATGTTTCACCAGTGCTCCTCACATCTTGAACTACTGCAATTTAATGAACATCAACATATCACAGCTCCTCAACATCCATTAATAATTATCGTTGCAGACCACCTCCTGGTTACAACGTTGCCTCTTACAATGACATCTTCCTACTGAAACTTATGCATTAATAGAATCCTGCATGAATGTTATATATCTCATCCATCCTGAACATACAGAGTTAAAGAGCATAAGACTACATTTAAGAATCGTGTTGCATTGATGGAGTACTAAGTAGTTATTTTTAATCTTATCAATGTCACTTTTTTAAGTGTTCTGATGGTTGCATAGTTATTGCTACACTGACATATTTCATTTCATTGTTCATACAACACGTTTCAGTCTTGAACAGACATCCTCAGGTGCTTCTTACATTGTAAGTTGTTTCATTGTATCAATTCCTTATCAAGGAAAGCATCAATTAAAATTAACTGAAATCTGAGAGTTAAAAAACTATTAAAATATGTATAAAAGATTTATGTAAGATTAAATGGACAACACAACAAGGTTTCCCCCTTTGAGGACGATCATTGCTATATATTTGTCATCTGTGAGCATCCAATGTTGTTATTGTTGTCAGTGTTCTTGATAGTGGATGAAATTGTCCTTTCTAGGTTGTGATTGATGTGTTTTGATTTTAAACATATTTTAAATAATTCCTTTAACTTTTTAACTTTTAATTACTTTTCGCTGATGCTTCTCTTGACAGGAAGTTGGTTTACTGAAACAACCTACAACATTAAGATGTACCTGAAGATGGGCATGCAAGGCTGAAACATAGTGTAGGAATAACGAAACAAGTGATATATGTCAGTGGGGCAATGACCATGTAGCAATTGAAACATTTATAGAAACTGCATTCATAAGACTGAAAATAAATACTAAGTACTTCACTATCATGATGACACTCAGTAACACATCATTTAGTTCATTACATAATATTTTCCATTCTGCAGTCAATTCATTACCTATATTCTTGGGTCAAAAATAATTCCTTGGCTCGTTGTTTCTGGACATTTTACATTTCCACATGATCTTCCTTTCATGTAAGTGATTCAGTTCATATCTACACTGTGTTAAGTTCTATATTCCAAGTTCAGCCTAGTGCCGCATTTGGTTCTCATGGCACAGGCCTGGAGTCAGTCCCATGGCACTGCATGTGGGGTTGTGCTGGAAAAAGTGGCACTCAGCACATTTCTCTCCAAGTACTATACATTACTCCTAGTGATGAATCACCAAATTACCAATGCCCCATACTGCTCTCAAAGTGAGATTTACAGATTAAATGATATTAAGATGATAAATGATGAATTGAATATAAGTAAAAGAAAGAGGTCAACATGTTTTTCAAGATACTACCCCAAAATTAGCTTGGAGGCATTGATGAAGGTAATGAAAGACCCTAGTCAGTCTCTGTCCCAAATTTAATACCAGTATCTTCTGACTAAGAAGCCACTTGAGTGTGACATTTGGTGCCTGAGGAGTGTAATAAGCCTGAATTGCCAGCATGCTATCTTAACCTTGGTCAACAGCTGGGATTTTACCTCTGATTTAGCACTTTGTTGCACACAGAATAAAGCTTAGTTTAAATAACACTTGCAAGGAAACACCATTTATGATTCTTTGGAGGGGAAGTAAAGGAAAAAATATTTGGCTTCAAAGGAATACAGTACCTAATGGCTAACATTATAATAAGCAGGGCCCAGATTTTGATGACCTGAAAATATTTAAAAAATGACCGAAAAATCCAGAAAAATGACCTAAAGGAGAAAGAGAAAGAACACTTCGCTTCCATGTTATTCACATCTCAAAAAACATATGAAGAAAAATTCCCTAAAATGGCCAAAAACGACAAGAAATACCCTTAAAAGTCCAAAAAATTACCCCCAAAATGAAAAAATGACAAAAATTACCTATAAAATTTATATTTCTGTAACCAGCAGCTCATATCCGAGATTTTTATATATTTAAGAGCATCGCATAGGATACGAGGAAAAAAAGATGACATGTCATCAAAATCTGGGCCCTGATAATAAGTAACCAAATAACAGAAGAGTAAACTCTTTTACTTATTTAAGAGTTCACAATTTCTTACCTTCTGCATCTTACGTTACATAAATTCCAACAAACTATTATGAACAATAAAAAAAATTATATAATAGGGAAAATGAGAATCAATAGTCCTAGGTTTTATAAAATTATAGCGCTTCAACTTTATTATATGGCTATGAAACATGGACACTGATGAAACCAAAGGAAGTTTGAGGCCTCATAGGAGAAACTAAATGAAAGCTTATAATGGTCCAACCAAGTGTACCCACGAGATGACCAAGGTAACACTCTAGTCAAGTCAACCAAAAACTTTCCTTCCATGCTATCCAAAAGATATATGGTCAGGGGATGAACACTTCCAGTTATAAATCTGTCTGGAGGTTAAAGATGATCAGAAATACAAACAGGGTCATTGTTCTTTCATAGAAAAACATGAATAACTCCTAAGCACCTAAGCATTTTCTCTTTTGGGGAAAAGGGTACTAATCAGTCAATGAGGGGTTTATCCTAAGGGTAAGACTTAGGCCTAGAATAATTCTGTATGCTAATATTGTCGCATGTTACCTATGTAATGTTGTTGCGTTTCTCTGGTAACCTGCTTCTGAGAAACCAGTTATCACGTGTATCCTAGGTAATGTGATGAATAACTTCACGTAGGTCTCGGATTCAGTGAAATTTTATTGAACACACTCTTTTACACACTGAAGCACAATTATTATCATTATCACTTTTACTGCTTCTGTGATTCCATTCACTCGACCCAACTAACTTGGCGAATGCTAGACTTCAACTGACTGCTGTCTGGTATATTCAACCCCCTTATATAGGCCTTATGCGGACCGAATACCAGACTCCATTTCCAACAGTTCAGTTTTCCCGTCGTCATACAACGTTTCTAACAATCTGTTGTAACTGTGGAGACTCACTGTTTCTTTTATTGCTAGTAGGGTGGGACTAAGTCCCTTGTACTGCAGCCACTTCTGGTCTATTGTACCAGCCCCAGATGATAGGTGAGGGTGATTGTGGAGCAACTGGTGGAATGAAGACTGGCAGGGGAAACCGAAGTATTTGGAGAAAACCTGCCCCAGCACCACTTTGTCCACAACAAATCCCACTTGACCAGACACCGGGATCGAACCCAGGCCACTGCGGTGGGAAGCCAGCGACTAACCACTTGAGCTATGGCGCGGCCTGAGATTCACTGTTAGAATTACAATATTGCATTGCTTCCACTGTCTAGGAATGGATGCATTCCGATTGTAGCATTGTAGTGGGAACATGGGTCATTGCCTAGGAAATGACTATTTGAATATACGTACTTCAGCATGTTACAATATAAGTAATTTAAGCACCTCTTTCTCTAGACAAGGCCATTTCTGTTGCTAAACGCTAGCGATCAACACTTATACCATCCTGCTGGTAAAGCATACCAAGCACCTGTGTGATATGCTGATCATCGGGGAGATACTGACTCCAGTATTCCAGTCAAATCGTCTGGGCATAAGTGTAATATACAAGTCCATGATTTATTTTATCCGTCTTCTAGTGCATACATTCATCTATCCCCTCTTCTCACTCTCACTACATGTTTCGGCACAAATGTGCCATCTTCAGGTGCTGATCCAATCCACGACAAACTAGTTCATTGCATGCCTTGTCTATACATATTAAAATAACTAAAATATATATTTATCATATATACTGATAAATGTTAAGTGTTAAAATATTAAAATTGTACAGCATATTTCATTCTTACATCGTGTAATATACAAATTATCATAAAATTGACTGTAGACTACATTACAAGGGTAATTCCAAAAGTAAGGTCTCCTATGTTTGAAAATATAAAATAAACATTTATTTTCAATTTTGGATACATCAGTTGAATCTTGAACATGTACTCATTTCTCTACATAATTGCCATTTCGGTCGATGCATTTTTGTAGGCACAGTGGCAGTTTTTGTATGCCCATGTCATACCAGTTCACCTCCATGCTGTTCAGGAAACTTCGAACCTCAGCTTTCACCTCATCGTCGTTGTTGAAGCGCTTTCCAGACAAATGTTCTTTCAACTTTGGAAAGAGATGGTAGTCACTGGGCGCCAAGTCCGGACTATAGGGTGGATGGGTGATGATGTTCCATCCAAACTGTTGCAGTTGAGCGACGGTTTGTCGGGCAGCATGGGGGCGAGCGTTATCGTGGAGAATGCTTACGCCCTTGCTCAACATCCCTCTTCTCCGGTTCTGAATCGCCCGCCTGAGTTTTCTCAGTGTCTCACAATATCTCTCAGCGTTTATTGTGGTCCCAGTTTCCATAAAGTCAACCAACAATACCCCGTTTCGATCCCAAAACACAGTTGCCATGACTTTACCGGCAGACTGTGTTTGCTTGAATTTTCGAGGCTTAGGCGAAGAGGAATGCCGCCACTGACGTGATTGTTGTTTTGTCTCAGGTGTGAAGTGGTACGCCCAGGTTTCGTCGCCTGTGACAATTGAATTCAAGAAGTTGTCCTTTTCGTCAGCATAGCGGCGAAGAAATTCACGGGAAGAGTCAACTCTCTGCCGTTTGTGGTCTTCCGTGAGCATTCGTGGGACCCATCTTGCACACACCTTCCGATAATTCAACTTCTCTGTCAAAACCCGATAAATGGTGGTTCGGGAAACCTCAGGAACCTAAATGCAGAGATCATCGAGTGTGATGCGCCTATGCTGACGCATGACTCACTCAATCTTCGCGACTGTTTTGTCAGAAACTGATGGTCTCCTAGTTCTTTTTTCGTCGTGTATTGCAGTACGACCAGATTCAAACTCCCTACACCACTTGCGGACGTTCTTTATGTCCATGCACGACTCGCCATACACTTCCACCAACTGACGATGAATTTCAATTGGTTTAGTCCCTTTTGCATTAAAAAACCGAATAACTTCGCGGTTTTAGTAATCGGGAGCTCCATTTCTAACGGCAACCGTGCCAAGACTGAGCGTCCTAGCTACGTGCGAGCATGCTTGGTGGTATTGGGGGGAGTGGGGGAAGCAACGAATGCAACAGGGTTGCCAACAGCCGCACGAAAAATTACCCAGCGCTTTGGAGACCTTACTTTTGGAATCAGCTACATACTAACTGGTTTGAGCATGTTTTTGGGCATGCGGTAGAATAGTTGGTTGAGGCATTATGCTACAAACCGGAAGGTTGCAGGTCCAATTCCTGATGAGGTTAGTGGAATTTTCAATTTACCTAATCTTTCCAGCTGTACTATGGCCCTGGGGCCAACTCAGCCTATAACAGAAATGAGTACCAGGAATCTTTGTTGGGATAAAGTGGAGCAGGTGTGTAAGGCTGACAGCCTAACTGCCATCTGTGAGCTGATTGTCTAGGCAAAATATGGGAGCCTAGACATCTCACAACCCTGTGGGCCTCCATGGCCTATTACAGGGATAGCTTTACCTTTCTTTCAAGAGCACGTTTTAAAAATGGACTCAGACTGAATACTATACACATTCTTCTAGATTTCTAACTGACAGGGAATGAAACACAGAAGGCCTGAGAAACTTTGGAAGGCCCAATTTTAGTTCCAGAATGGAAATGGACAAATTAGCTTAATTCATGATGTTACTGGTGATGAGTTTAAATAACTAACTATACTACTTAATTATCCAGAAAATAATGTGTACAACATTTGTACCTCTGTGCTTTATGTGGAAATAATCATCACACCAAGCCTTATATTGTGAGTAATACTTCTTATTATGTTTATCACAAGCTTTCTTCAGTGTGCGGTGGAAATATTTAGAATCCTCTTCATCCAAGTAGTAGGGAGTCAGGTCTGTTCCCCCTCCAAACCACCACTGAAAAAAGAACCCAAGGTTTATTTACTGATATTGTATCAATTAATAAGGTTACCAAGTGTTGATGAGAAATACTAGGAATAGTTAAGTGGTATGTATATGATAGGAAGCAGCTGTGGGTTATTTCATCTGAGGCTGCAGGTTATCACAGCAGTGACTATTAAGATTACTGTCATCTATGATATGATGATAAGCTGTTTGGTAGATAGGCCCCTTGCCACCCCATTTAGGGTATAAGGGTACTCCATGTGGGAAGAACCAGGCAGCGATACAGGAAGAGTTTAAGGACTAGGACAAAGAATAAAAAAATGAGAGTGGTATAACAAGATCCTATTCATTTTACATGACTCTCAGTAGTTTGCTATTAGCCTTTTCCTATCCACAAGTTTGACCCTTTTTGAGGGCACAGGATTTTTCTCACTTTCATGCTACTTCCATTGTTTTGCTATTTGCTATAGTTCTTGTTCTCCCTTTCCTATATCTTTGTCATCTTGTCTTACAAGACTTATTCTTCTACTGTGAAGATGGAGGTATCAGGTTCCTCCAAAATGCTGTTACATACCTGTCAAACTATATGGTGTCACCCCTCAAGTCTAACCTTATCTTCCTGCAGCAAGAGATATAAATTCCCCATTTTTACAAGTGTTTGTAGCTATATATCAATGCAAGGAAGTCATATTTGTACTAAAATAATGTAACACTAGGCTTGCTGAACCATATGCATGCACTGCAATGTGCAGCTGATAAAAGGCAAGTTATTGTCCCAACTAACAATCAAGTTCCTTCCGTCAAATGTGACACTTTTTTAAGTTTTCCACCTCGTCACCACCTGCCTTACATGTTTCGGCTCACCACGGAGCCATCATCAGAGGCATTTATAGTAGAAAAAGAAATCACCAACACACAAAACTTCACTTTGTCCAAGATAGCCACGTTCCAGTTAATTAAAATAATTACAAATAGTTAAAAT